>NW_015505831.1:661637-688915 GCF_001515645.1 Sinocyclocheilus grahami
ATATATATATATATATATATATATATATATATACTGTATATATATATACTGTATATATATATAATTATTATTTTTTTTTTTAGTTTATTTAGTAAGTCATGTGTTAATACCTATTTTGGAATCATCTCTGTTTAATATATTTAATTAATCTATAAAAAAAATGTTTGTATATAAATACATTTATGTGGTAATACCTATTTTAAGATAATCTATATTTAATTTAATCTATAAGAAAGATTTATATATTAACACAGTCATATGGAAATACATATTTTGGGATAATCTATATTTATACATTTAATTTTTACAAATGAAAGCTGCTTCATTTCAACATTTCAATTGATAATTTTCCCTTCTTATTTGGAACTTGATGGAAGCTGACCAAAAGATTATTCAAAACAATTGACAAGTCATACTCTCTCTCTCTCTATACTGTATATATATATGTAGTTGAGATATTTTTAATATAATAAAACAGACAATGTAGTAATGTACACCTATGATGCACATTAATTAAAAAAAAATGTTTTACATTAATGAAGCAAGTTATAAAGTTGCTTGGCAACCATATACAGTTAACTTAAAGCCCCTTAACAACAAGTTCCTCTTCTTGACTGGTTTGAGACACAAATCTACCATGTTATAATCTGAAAATCTCTACAGGTTAACACATTCCTACTGGCATCTCATATAGTGCAGCAGCGAGCGTGCTCAGAAGTTAACCTCAGATTTCCCATCAGGCCGTGCGTGACACATCAGAACAGAAACACAGGGCATGAGTCATGCTTCACTTCAAAATGCACCAACCTGCGTCCGCCGCCGCTTTACACTCCTCCCTCACGCCGTTCAGAGCCAGATGAGACGGTCTGAATGAAGGCCCTCCATTGCACTGGGACTCGAGAGGAGACCGGGGCGAGAGCGGTAAACCCGGTCTCCACTGCTGTTAGCATACGCTCCGGTCTAAAACAGACCGAAGACTCGCTCTCATTCGCTCGAGCCACACAAAGACTCATTAGCTGCAGCCAGCGGAGGGCTGGAGATTGTGCACAGCGACGCCTGCCTGAGAGATCACATGGGTGGGAGAGAGAGAGAGAGAGCTGTGCCTGTGCTCCTGCAGATATTTTTACCATCATCAGAGGGAGGGAGAGAGAGAGCGAGAGGGAAAACAGACAGCGGAGAGACAGTCGATAGCAGGCACAGCACCATAATCTGTAGAGGTGAATGAGGGCAACCAGAAAGGAGCCAAAAACACTCATATTAACAGTCAAACACACACACTTGGGCTCAATGGGATTTGTGCTAATGAACTTGTGCTGCACTTGTGCTTCATAAATACTCCTTTCCAGGCGGGTGATGTGACTCACAGGCAGTCTCGCATTCAAACACATTAAACATCAGAGCTGGATGCTGTAATTGAATATACAGTGTGATGGTAGAAATGCATGAGCTGGTATTTATTGTACTGTACTGTATACACTACATGTTTTTGAAGTCACTTTTGCTCACCAAGTCTGCATTTATTTAATTACAAATACAGTAAAAACAGCAATATTGTGAAATATTATTACAATTTTAAATAACTGATTTCGATTTGAATATATTGTAAAATGAAATTTATTCCTGTGATGCAAAGCTGATTTTTCAGCATCATTACTCCAGGCTTCAGTGTCACATGATCCTTCAGAAATCATTCTAATATGCTGATTTGCTGCTCAAGAAACATGTCCTATCATCATCAATGTTAAAAGCAGTTTTCTTCAGGATTCATTTATGAATAGTTTTGCTGAAATAGAAATCTTTTGTAACATTAAAAATGTCTTTACTGTCACTTTTGATCAATTTTATTTTAAAAGAACAACATACTTTTAAATGGGAGTGTACATTTTTCTGATTATTAGAGGGCAAGGCTGTTTTATGATATTTAAATGTAAACAAACAGAAAAGTGCATAATTTTCTTAATGTGAGAAAAATGTATGTTTGATAAGCGAAACGCTAGTTGTTGACGGTTGCCAAGTAACAATATGATTCACTGCATTAATACAGAATTCAATTGATGCACAGTCACTGGAGGGTTTTAAATGTGCCTCAACCAATCAGACTTTAGAATAGGAGCAATCTGTTTGAATAATCAAATGAGATGAAGTTGGTTTTATTTATGAAGAATTTGAGTCCCTGGATGATCCACAAACACACATCACCACATGAATAATTATTAATCAAACAATTTTCTGTTGCATTTCAAAAAAACATTTATTGTAAGATATATTGTTAGTTAGTTTGCTCATTAAATAATATATAATATAAGATTAATACAAAAAGAGTGTTAAAAAACAATGTAATGACAGTTCTGGAGAATAATATTCACATTTAGGTTTGACTATATCCAATATTCATGGCATACTTTTACTGACGATTTAAAATTATGCAGAGAGAATTCAAATTATTTAGAATATCATGATTATTTTATCCAGCCATTAAGTTTTGACTAGTTTTGTTTTCCTTTCTTGTCTCATGCCTTTCAAAAACAAATTTTAATGGCTTCTTTCATTTAAACTTCAGTCACAAAAACAGTGTTAGAGTTGTTTGATTTATTTCTCCAAATTAGTTCAGTGAATTGATTCAAAACTCTGATTCAGTGATTTCTTTGTGCCATCACAGAATGTTCACAGACATCTTTTATGTGGCATTTTTCATACGTTAAAATATTTCGTATGAATATATGCATGCAAATTTGTTGTTTATGACTATTTAGTGTTTTATTGGGGCATATATATGACATTTTTTACTTTCATTTAAAGTGGTCATCGGATGCTACATGTTTGATGCACTTTTACAAGCAGCATTTACTTCCGACATCTGAGCGGCTGAAGACGCTGTGGATTTCGTTTGTTTTTGAAGGGAATGTGCCCCCGATCTACATAAATGCGTTTATGTGCGCGCAAATCATTCCTGATCCAGCTTCACCTACAGAAGTGAGTGTAAGGTTTTTTTTTTAAATTAATCTTTGCAAATCGCCTTTCCTAATAATGTGCTAATTAGCAAGTTTCACGATGAATGCGGACAGTCCCTAAAGCAAACAGTCCCTCAGAGAGCGGCTCGGAAGAGAGGGGCGGGGGCAGCAGAGCTCATTAACATTTAAAGGAAAATGCTACAAAACAGCTTGCTCTGAAAAGAGCTGTTTTTGACAGGGTAAAAAAGGTGTTTTCTACACTTACAATGAGACCTTTTAACCAAACTATGTTACAGACTTTTCATTAAGACCCTAAAGAATCATATCAACTTGTGGAAAATGGGCATCCGATGGCCCCTTTAATGCAATTCATTATTTTTTGCCCCCCCCCCCTGTATTTTACTTCTTGGTTGAATCATTTTGAATCTATTTGTGAACAATAGCTTATTTGGTTGAAACGGTTATTCTGAATGAATCATTTCCATGGATATATTTAAATATCTTGAATATCTCAAACAGGCTAAAAAATATTGCGATATAATACACCCGGCCCTCCACATGATCAGTAAATAAAGCAGGAATTTGGGTTAAGAGTGCATCTAAATTAGTCTAGAAAGCTCCTGGGAGAAGAGCTGTGGAGCTATCGTTAATGTTAGCATTAGAGTTCTTGCTTCAGGAAATCCTTCCACTCGACGGCACATAAACGGCACAGAGAAACACAAACAGAGAGTGTGGTCATCCAGCTATTAGAGGTGGAATAAATGCAGTGTCAAAGCAGTTTTGCAGCGTTGTGTGACGGCCGCTGCAGTGAAAGCGGAGCGGGACGACTCGTCCTCTGCTCAAAACTAAATCTCGCTTATTAGACTCTCTCGAGTAATAAGTAAAGTCCAGCAATTAAAAATGTGGCAAACAGTCAATATACCTCTCTGCAACAGAAAGCCTAATTCCTGCTGTAATTATTCATTTTAAGCCTATCTAATTCCTGCTAATAGTACTGTATTTCCACTTGCTTAAAACAAGGATGGACTTAATATGATGTGAGAAGCCTCTAAATCAACAAATCCTTCAAAGAAAGAATATTTAAGCACCAATCATTTTAAAGTGCTTAATCCCACCCTTAACAGATTTCATAGTGTGTTTAAACTGTTTCAGTGGAAAGGCAGCTGGGTTCAGGAGGAAAGCGCTTGAATGTGTGTTTTGGATTTAATAAAGGTTTAAATCAGAGCTGCGTTTCTGGCCGCAGATGGATTTATCCTGGACCAGGTTTTCTTTTGGAAAATGTCTTGGGAGACAGCATAGAGCTTCTATGTTACCATCTGATTTGTGGAAAACTAACCATTAAAAGCTTTTGTGACATTGAGAATTTTGCAGTATTACAGTAGCACATTCTTGCTTCCTGCTTATCCACTGTAAATGATCGAATACTTCATTTCTTTCCATATAAAATGTTTATCCTGACTCGAATCTATGGCCTCGCGGGTCCGTGACCCATTAGAGAACAGAACAGAGAGTCATGAATGGCTCAGTGCTTGATTTCACCAGAAAAATCTAATTATTCTCTCTCGTTTCCTCTCCATCTTGGAATGCTGCCTATTGTATAACAGTCATATCTAATTTGCATTCCCTCTCTTTCTTATGGGATATCGTACCAGGAGCTCCATTACGTAAAGATGCAAAACATATGACTGGCGGTCAACACACACACACAAACACAAACACACACAAACAAACACACACACACACACACTGAGGCTCTGTTCCAAAACCTAGTGAGCTGCCTACGTGGGTAGCATTTTAAGTCCTCACAGCGGGAATGCAGTTCTGAAATGCATGATTATGTTGCCTTTTAAGATTAAGCATGTATTCTTGGTACACAAGTCAATCCCATAATGCATTTCGCTGTGCACAGTGAAAAAAATCCAGGATGGTATACAAGGTGAAAGAAATTTTGATTATAAATATATAGGTAGAGTTGATTCAATACTGAGAAGTGTAGATAAAAACGTTGATTTATTAATAAAAAATATATTCATTATAAACATATATACAGTATAGTATATAATATATAATAGATTATATTTACACAAATAGATTATAAATTGGTATATAATGAATGTAAATTCATATTATAAATTTAGTAATATAATAAAATGTGTGATTTAAAAAATATATTTTACATAATTGTTTGTGTATTTAATATGTATAAGAAATTGTTTCGTTTATCAGCTATTGAAATCTGTTTAAAGTCTTACAATTATGCTATTTTTCTTCTGTGAGCAAAACCCTTGTTTTTGTTTCTTTTTTTATTATTATTTATACTTAACATTTCTTCTTGCTGCTTTCTAAAACAAGTAGAAACGTAAGACCTGTTTTGTACCGTTTGAATAAAAAAAATCCTAAAATAAAATCCTAAATAAAAATGATAACATGATCAAATAATATACAAATATTTAAAAGAGTAAAAACAATAAAAAAAAAGAAAAATCAGCAACAATGTCTGATTTTGAATTTGTGTCATCAGGCATCAGAAACAGTAATTATCATATCATAAAACAACAAAATCTTGTGCACTTTATTGCATAAGTAATTTAATAACGTGCATAAGTAATTTGTATGATGCTGTGTATGTAGAATGTCTTGAATCAGCCACTTATGAAGTCTCATTTCATAAGAAGGCAGCTCACTAGGTTTTGTAACAGACCGTGACTGTATTGCTCGAACGCTTATATTCATGTCCTATTTTGTGATTTCGTGCATATGAGAAATATAGAGAATGTAAATATATTGCACTTTGTTTGCATAGACATTCTCTGACTATATTTAGGCCATATGCAAATGAGCAGTCTGGTTCCAAATCAAATAATTGGCTGTGACAGCGGCATGAAAAATGGAAGGCCGGAGCCAAAAAAAAAGTCATTATTTCTGCTGCCTGAGGAATTTAAAAGCGCTTTGTAATAACTGGATGGCTTTTAGCACGCTATTTTCTGGTGGTAGTACTGCTGATAAACTTTCAAGGAAGAACAATAAGCCAAGTCTTGACTGACAGAATGAGAAAAAAAAGCTTACGTCATTCTCAAACAACTCATTCAGAGCCTAAAGCGATGACTCAGCCGCAGTGATTAAAGTTTACGAGCGCTTTAAAGATAATGTCGTTTCTTGGCTCCGTTTGAACTCGAAGAACAAAACCAGAAGTGTGTCACTGAGAGGCCTGTGGATGGTGCTCAAAACAACTCGTATCTTCACACAATGACCGTCAGAAAGGAACACGTCTCTGCCTTGAGCATGTCGAGGATGTAACCTTTGAGTTTTCTCTTCAGTGCAGGGCTTTTGAGTCTCGAGTCGACACCCTCATTCCGTAGTCTAAGCATCCCTACTGAATGTTTTATAGGATGTTAGTAGTTCTGTGGTCTGTAATTAGCACCATACTAACCTCTGCCTGCCCTCAGGCCTGGGAAATCAGCACACTGAGTCATACAGTTCAGTCCAGTGTGCCTTTTTTCCCCCAGCCCTCCAGATAACGAACACTAACTAATGGCTGGAAGATGATCGTGTGTGAGTCACGCCCATAATCAAACCCAAAGGGTGTGTGAATTCAACAGAAGGTAATACTGTGTTATGTACATATGAAATTGGATGCTTGTTAAGTCAATATGACATCAAAATTACTTAACTCATGTTGGTTGTCTTTTTGTGGTCAATTCATGTGTATGCTGACAAATAATAATACTTTTTAAAAAATAAATATAATAACCTGTCCCGCCCCAGAAATGACATTACAAATCTCACTTTTTCACCTGACACTTCTAAACATATTCAATACAGAGACCACATTTTAAAATCCAATGGATAAAATCATTTAGTTCTCATTTAATGTTCTGTTTATTTAGGAAATAAGTCAAGTTACAGAAGAAAATGAGCATTTTGTGATGACTGTAAAGCATTGGTTCTCAACCAGGTGGCCTCAAGACAATTTAAAATAAGACAACATAAAAATTAAATTAGTAAAAATCAAACCAGGGTTTATGCGCCTAATTTTGACTATAATTTCTAGACCTGACTTTTCATGAAAAATTCTGCAAAAAGTCATGTAAATTAATAAAATCTTAAAATTCCATGAATTTTTATAATAAATATTTTTGTAGTTATGCCAAGCTAATATATATATATATATATATATATATATATATATTATCGGCCGATATGAGCCTGTCGCCGATATATCTGTATCGGCGAATATGCCGCCGATACGAACATTTTTTTTACAGAACATATAACGCAGATAAAATGCTTGAAATTGTGTAATTGCCTAGTTTGTCCAGCAGAGCGCGCTTCATTGTTTGCTTCTGGCGACCTGGATGAAACGCTTTAAAGCTTAAGTCTATGGAAAACCATTGAAACTTTATTTTCACATGATATTCCGCCATGATTCCAGTTCCAAGGGAACGTACATGTTACATTCAAAGGGCATTAAAGTGCGCGAGACGTGAATTTATATTTATTTACAGAGGTAAATTGTCACACTTCACACTTCTCTATTAAGTTTCGTCTGTGTGTGAAGACAGTAGCGCATATCCGTGAATGAATGTTCCAAAGAGAAATAAACTTAAATGGAATAAAGTTGGATGGAATTGAATTAAAGTTGAAAAAACTTCAGATTACTGTTCAGTGCACTGATGTCAGACTCATTTTGAATAAAGTTTATTGTTAAATGGCCTGCCTCCATCATTACATATCTTTGTCACATCATTATAAGTGTTTGATCACCACATTTGAGTGATCATTGCAAAAAATGTGTTTATTTATATATATTCTGTTTATGTATATACTGTATTCTATATATAGTACCAGTCAAATGTTTGGACACACGAATGGGAAAGTGTCCAAACTTTTGACTGGTACTGTACTATACTATACACAAAGAATATCGGCCGATATATCGATATCAGCCTTTTTTTTTACTCCCAAATATCGGTATCGGTAGCGGCCCCAAAAAACCCATATCAGTCGGGCTCTAATATATATATTCTAGGGCTGCCCCCTAATAGTCGAATAGAAGAGACTTGGTCGACAAAAATTTTAATAGTCGCTTAGTCGCAGAAAAAAAATAATAAATCCACAGGCGAAGTCACGCAGTCCGTGACGGACAGATCGTTAACGGCTAGTCTATGGTAATATAGTAAATCGGACAGGACATCCAAACACTTACCTATCATTCATCGACCTCAAATAAGGCTTATCATCTGAAATATGTAATATTAGCAACTTTACATCAATCTAATGTTAACCTAGAGAAATGTGCGCTATTCAAATTCAAGTGTTTGTGCGAAGAGTAGAAGCTGAAATGTAGCTCACTGCAGGACAGATGGAGGCGCCGGAGCGCTCACTTTCTCTTAAAATACTCCATCGTTCTTGGTCAAACAGATAAGAGTAATACATCTTTCAAATCTGTAAAGACTCTACATTTATTTGTGTGCACTCACAATACCGCACTTTTGTAAAATAATGAAAGCAAACAGGATGCGCTTTCTGCCATCTCGGTCTCTCTGAACTTGAGCGCGAAACTTCGTGTATATCTTTGCCTTACAGACATTAAAAATATATCTATAGAGAGTGAAATATCTACTTCCAAATGAACCAAGTCAAATGGAAAACAAATATTCTCAGATTATGTAATCTGTATGAAACATGCATACAGGCGCGTCCACTACTGCGGAGATGACGAGTCAGTGTTTCCGACTTAAGCCGAAAACAAAGAAAGCACTAGTTTATCAAATTATTAAAATGTTAATGCAGCCTCCTTACTGTTCCTCACTGACACCTTCATAATAATTTCTTCTGCCGGTGTGCTATGGCAAGCTTTATGCGTGTGCTTGAGCACTTATTGGGCTATGTAGGCAATTAAAAGCTCATTCAAATGATTTAAATGGTTTATTAATAAACGTGAGATTAGACTAATGCTTAAAAAGAACGACTACTAGTCGACCAGAAAAATCCTTAGTCGAGGGCAGCCCTAAAATACTCATTGTGTTTCAAGTTGTAAATATCTCAATATTGCAATTCAAATAATAAAAAAAGCTGCATAAATGTTCTTCACATTACGTGCTCCACTAAAAAACATCAAATGGGTTTGGAACGACATGAAGGTGAGTAAATAATGAAAGAACATTAATTTTTATCTGAACTATTCCTTCAATGTTTACTCTAACGAACTGCATTTGCTCTTTTATGTTGCAGTAATTCTGTGTTTTGCTGCTAGACGTCGAGGGGTGTTTGGTCCACAGAAGAAGGGGTCAGATCAGTGCATGACAGGCGAGCGAGTCTCGTACTGCAGCCTGCCGAGAGGGAAAGCCAGGGCAACCGCAAAGTACAGTGAACACACAGTCTCACTGGAGCCAGAGAGAGAGACAGAGACAGAAAGAGCATGCAAGAGCACAGACAGGGAGGGAATTACAGAGGGGGAGGGAGGAAGAGCCGGGGAATGAACACAAAGGCTCTTTTCCAAAACACAGTCAGCAGCCTACAGAGGTAGGTGGCACTTTAAGGCATCATAGCATGATTAGGCAGCCTTCTAAGATGACTCATATTTAATACACACTAAAACAGCATAAAATGCACTGCAAAAAATCCTGTTATGAGTATTTTTTGTTCTTTTGCAGTAAAAATATCTAATAATGATTAGAACGTAATTTAGAAGAACAACTTTAATGCGAGTGTATTTTATGCATATCTTATGTATTTTATTATATTTTTTATCTTGTTTTTAACTATATGTGTAAAACAGTGACAAAACACATTTATATAAAAAAATATTTTTTACATAAGTAACTTTATTGTATCGCATAGAAATTGTTAAATATACTTATTAAAACGAAGTATTATACTAAATATTATGTGTTTTAGGCTTATTAGAGCATCACGTTAGTTTTAGTCTAATCGATTTAGATTTATTTGTGTAGTGCTTTTCACAATACACATGGTTTCAAAGCAGCTTAACAGAAAACCATGATCTTAATGTTTATAATATCTAAATATCTTCATTGCCTTATAGTCACATTTAGCAGATTAGAGCTGGATGATAATATAGATTACATTTTGTGAAGATACAAGCAATCAAGCAGTTGAGATTTGCTATAGTACATCACTCTACACCAGTTTATGCCGTTAAAGTTGGACATATTTATATATATTCAACTTTATATAAAGAGCTGGGCGATAACATAGTTATATTTTGTGTAAAAAATAAGAGTAATACATCTTTCAAATCTGTAAAGACTCTACATTTATTTGTGTGCACTCACAATACCGCACTTTTGTAAAATAATGAAAGCAAACAGGATGCGCTTTCTGCCATCTCGGTCTCTCTGAACTTGAGCGCGAAACTTCGTGTATATCTTTGCCTTACAGACATTAAAAATATATCTATAGAGAGTGAAATATCTACTTCCAAATGAACCAAGTCAAATGGAAAACAAATATTCTCAGATTATGTAATCTGTATGAAACATGCATACAGGCGCGTCCACTACTGCGGAGATGACGAGTCAGTGTTTCCGACTTAAGCCGAAAACAAAGAAAGCACTAGTTTATCAAATTATTAAAATGTTAATGCAGCCTCCTTACTGTTCCTCACTGACACCTTCATAATAATTTCTTCTGCCGGTGTGCTATGGCAAGCTTTATGCGTGTGCTTGAGCACTTATTGGGCTATGTAGGCAATTAAAAGCTCATTCAAATGATTTAAATGGTTTATTAATAAACGTGAGATTAGACTAATGCTTAAAAAGAACGACTACTAGTCGACCAGAAAAATCCTTAGTCGAGGGCAGCCCTAAAATACTCATTGTGTTTCAAGTTGTAAATATCTCAATATTGCAATTCAAATAATAAAAAAAGCTGCATAAATGTTCTTCACATTACGTGCTCCACTAAAAAACATCAAATGGGTTTGGAACGACATGAAGGTGAGTAAATAATGAAAGAACATTAATTTTTATCTGAACTATTCCTTCAATGTTTACTCTAACGAACTGCATTTGCTCTTTTATGTTGCAGTAATTCTGTGTTTTGCTGCTAGACGTCGAGGGGTGTTTGGTCCACAGAAGAAGGGGTCAGATCAGTGCATGACAGGCGAGCGAGTCTCGTACTGCAGCCTGCCGAGAGGGAAAGCCAGGGCAACCGCAAAGTACAGTGAACACACAGTCTCACTGGAGCCAGAGAGAGAGACAGAGACAGAAAGAGCATGCAAGAGCACAGACAGGGAGGGAATTACAGAGGGGGAGGGAGGAAGAGCCGGGGAATGAACACAAAGGCTCTTTTCCAAAACACAGTCAGCAGCCTACAGAGGTAGGTGGCACTTTAAGGCATCATAGCATGATTAGGCAGCCTTCTAAGATGACTCATATTTAATACACACTAAAACAGCATAAAATGCACTGCAAAAAATCCTGTTATGAGTATTTTTTGTTCTTTTGCAGTAAAAATATCTAATAATGATTAGAACGTAATTTAGAAGAACAACTTTAATGCGAGTGTATTTTATGCATATCTTATGTATTTTATTATATTTTTTATCTTGTTTTTAACTATATGTGTAAAACAGTGACAAAACACATTTATATATAAAAAAATATTTTTTACATAAGTAACTTTATTGTATCGCATAGAAATTATGTTAAATATACTTATTAAAACGAAGTATTATACTAAATATTATGTGTTTTAGGCTTATTAGAGCATCACGTTAGTTTTAGTCTAATCGATTTAGATTTATTTGTGTAGTGCTTTTCACAATACACATGGTTTCAAAGCAGCTTAACAGAAAACCATGATCTTAATGTTTATAATATCTAAATATCTTCATTGCCTTATAGTCACATTTAGCAGATTAGAGCTGGATGATAATATAGATTACATTTTGTGAAGATACAAGCAATCAAGCAGTTGAGATTTGCTATAGTACATCACTCTACACCAGTTTATGCCGTTAAAGTTGGACATATTTATATATATTCAACTTTATATAAAGAGCTGGGCGATAACATAGTTATATTTTGTGTAAAAAAAATCACACCACGTGCAAACTATAATTTGAGTTTCTTGTCTGCCTCACATGGTGTTTTAAGACAACAGCTGCCTATGTAGGATTTTACAAACTGGTCTTCTACAGTTATGATGCTCCCTTAGAAGGCAGCTTCCTACTGTAAATAGGTAGTAGACAGAAAGGTTTTGGAACAGAACTAAAGAGTGAATAGCCGCTTTTCCACTGTCGGGCCAGTTCGAGCCAGTGCTTTAAATGGGCCAGGCGGGGCCAAGAGCCTCGGACCTGTAGCACCGAGCCCAAAATCATGCTGCATTTCCACCGTCATTCCAGAAGCTCCGCTGCGCTTCACTAAAACCCACCCTTTACACGCCTCTCAGGAATAACGTCACGCAACCCCATCATTTCACCAACAAAGAGAAGATTTATCAGAAAATTTACTAGAAAGTCACTGGAACTAGCGCGATCACAAAATGAACATGATAAAAGCGGCCGTTTGTGGTTCATGTCTGTTTGTTGACAGTCTGCCAATGTGGCCTGCTCACAGAGAGCCTGCGGTGAGCCCAAAGCTATGGACCTCCCCTGGGCAAGCTTGCACCGGGCCTGTTTAGGTTTGGTGTGGGGTGGTCCTAGCCAACTGTGCCCACAAATGTCCCACAAGGACATGTTTGCAGGGTAGTGGGGAGAACATTTAACTGTTCATGAGGTAGATGGCCTGAGGGAAGAAACTTTTCCTGTGTCTGGCTGTTTTGGTGCCCAGTGCTCTGTAGCGCCGGCCAGACGGTAACAGTTCAAAGATGAGTGTGCTGGATGTGAGGGGTCCAGAATGATTTTACCAGCTCTTTTGCTCACTCTGGATGAGTACAGTTCTTGGAGAGAAGGGAGGGTTGTGCCAGTGATTCGCTCAGCAGTTCGGACTATCCGCTGCAATCTTCTGAGGTCAGATTTGGTAGCTGAGCTGAACCAGACAGTTATTGAAGTGCAGAGGACAGATTCAATGATGGCGGAGTAGAACTGCTTCAGCAGCTCCTGTGGCAGGTTGAAGTTCCTCAGCTGGCGAAGGAAGTACAGCTTCTGCTGGGCCTTTTTCACAATGGAGTCAATGTGATTGTCCCACTTCAGGTCCTGGGAGATGGCGGTGCCCAGAAACCTGAATAGCCGCTTTTCAACTGTGGGGCCAGTGCTTTAAACGGGCTGGGCTAATAGCCTCAAACCTGTTGCACCGATGCCAAAATCACGCTGTGTTTCCACCATCGGGACAGAAGTTCCGCTGCACTTCACTAAACCCCGCCCTTTACATGCCCCTCTGGAACAATGTCACGCAACCCCATCACTTCACCAACAAACTAATAAGAAAAACTAAGAAAACTAATAAGAAATAAGTCACTGGAACTAGCGCGATCACAAAATGAACATGATAAAAGCGGCCGTTTGTTTGCATGTTTTGTCATGCAAAATCATGCAAGATCATGCATAAATCATGCAAGATTTAAATCCAAAAGCATCGATGTTTAACAATAATAAGTGATACATTGATCATAATGAATGAATTTATCAGGATTGAAAATTAGTCACACAGAAATAAAGCGGTATGAACCGTTATTTCACAAAAGAAAGAGGACACATAGCCTACTTATTCAGTCTGTTTCTGTTTATTTGTAGTCACAGTATACATCGCATTTAGAAAGAATGATCAATTCTATATTTTTTTTCCAACAAAAATACGACCCGAGTAGCAGAGGGAGCTCCCGAACAAAAACTATTATGATATTTTTTATGACATACGCAGAGCTAAAGTCTCGAGACAAAACTTGACAGATAAAATGTTACTAAATAAATACACAATTGTGATAGCCTGAATGAGAAGCTGACATCTTGCTTTCTTCAAGCGGTCATATTTTCCATGTTTACTATGGTAACGTTAATGGCTAGCGTGCATAGTCTTTTGCATCGCTTATAAATACCTATTTCTGCCTTGTATGGTGATCATAATCCACATTAGATCTCAAACAGAAGTTATTTGCTGCTGTCTGAAAGTGAGTTTTGAGTTCAAATTATTTTAAAAGTCTTTAATGCTGGTATAACTGTTAAAGGGGTGGTTCATTGCGATTTAACTTTTTTAATGTTAGTTAGTGTGTAATGTTGCTGTTTGATCATAAACAATCTCTGCAACGAAGCTGAAAGTTCAATGCAAACGGAGATATCGTCTTTTAAAATTCTGGCAGTTTAATGCCTACAAAAACGGCTGGTAGGGACTACAACGAGCTACTTCCCGGGTTCGTGACATCACAAACCCAGATAAACCCCGCCCTCGAGAAAAGTCAGCAAAGGGGGCGAGGCCATGCTGCGCTGCTTTAGAGAAAGAGGAAGAGAAAACTAGAGGTGCACGTAAAAATCTATTCATATATGAATCGCGATTCTGTCTTCTAACGATTCTAATGAATTCACAAGTTTCAAAATCAATGTTCTGAAGCAACGGTCAACGCTCAATCCTTTTCCTCGCATCCCCCTGCTCGGTCTCTCTCTCTCTCTCTCTCTCTCTCTCTCTCTCTACAAAAACGGCTGGTAGGGACTACAACGAGCTACTTCCCGGGTTCGTGACATCACAAACCCAGATAAACCCCGCCCTCGAGAAAAGTCAGCAAAGGGGGCGAGGCCATGCTGCGCTGCTTTAGAGAAAGAGGAAGAGAAAACTAGAGGTGCACGTAAAAATCTATTCATATATGAATCGCGATTCTGTCTTCTAACGATTCTAATGAATTCACAAGTTTCAAAATCAATGTTCTGAAGAACAGCACTACGCTCATTCCTTTTCCTCGCATCCCCCTGCTCGGTCTCTCTCTCTCTCTCTCTCTCTCTCTCTCTCATTCAGCTCAGCTCCAACAATGAACTGTTACAATTATACACTTATTTTCACATCGCCATGAGAAGCGTTAAACATGTGTGCAGTTGCCGTACTGTATTAAAGCTTTAATCAGCTTTAAATAATTGAGGGGCGGGACGATTAGACGCGCGCTAGAGGCGGTTTAGCCAATCACAACACACTGGGCTAGCTAACCAATCAGAGCCCATCGACTGTAAATTTTCATTTTAATTCAAATTATTAAATGGATGCCACCTTATTGGGACAAAAGCCTACCCGATACTTTATTTTCAATTTTTTTTTTGATTATTTCCTTCATTTTTATTAAAAATAGCCTAAATGCTTTTCTGATGTGATTTGAAATTTAGAAAGGGAGAAAAAAAGTTCGGGATGCCACCTTATTGGGACAAAAGCCTACCCGATACTTTATTTTCAATTTTTTTTTGATTATTTCCTTCATTTTTATTAAAAATAGCCTAAATGCTTTTCTGATGTGATTTGAAATTTAGAAAGGGAGAAAAAAAGTTCACCAAAAGGCAGATTCGAACCTGGGTCGATCACGTCAAAAGAAGTATGGCACACACTTTACCATCTAAGCCACCGAATCTGACGAATGATGACCGTCTTTTTGTAATGTTGACTAGCCCAATCACACGTTGGGGGGTGGAGTTAGTGTAAATAGCATCTGCCAACAAGGCGGGCTATTTGCACTTAGTGTAAATAGACACACCGATTTATTTATTTTTATTCCCAACAGTTAAACAGTTGCCCACAGAAAAAAACAGGGGGTGCTTCAGTACCCTGACAGTGGAAACGCGGCTCATGATATCCGGCCAAACTGAGTCAGCTCAATATGGACGCTCTCTTCTCTGAGTGTCAGTGGTTTTACTGGTGTACAACATAGTGCAAACATTTCGTCTTTCCAGATGGCCGTGCAGGGTTTTCTAAACCGTTATGCATCAGTAAACAGGCTGTTTGAAAGACTCTAAGCCACCGAATCTGACGAATGATGACCGTCTTTTTGTAATGTTGACTAGCCCAATCACACGTTGGGGGGTGGAGTTAGTGTAAATAGCATCTGCCAACAAGGCGGGCTATTTGCACTTAGTGTAAATAGACACACCGATTTATTTATTTTTATTCCCAACAGTTAAACAGTTGCCCACAGAAAAAAACAGGGGGTGCTGCAGTACCCTCAGTACCCTGACAGTGGAAACGCGGCTCATGATATCCGGCCAAACTGAGTCAGCTCAATATGGACGCTCTCTTCTCTGAGTGTCAGTGGTTTTACTGGTGTACAACATAGCGCAAACATTTCGTCTTTCCAGATGGCCGTGCAGGGTTTTCTAAACCGTTATGCATCAGTAAACAGGCTGTTTGAAAGACTGTGACCAATTGAGATCTACTAGAAAAGGCTGCTATACCAACTTAACAACAATAATATTTTAGTATTATTTATATACTATTGTAGTATTTAGTTTTTAGTTTTTTGGCATTTTAGTTTTCATTTTATTTTATTTTATTTTAGTAACATTGTGCTTTTGTAATTTCTCCTAGTTGTTTTTTATATTTCTATTCAGCTTTAAATTAGATTTATTTAAGTTTATTTCAACTAATCAATGCAACATTTCTCATTTAATTTTTCATCTATTCATATTTTATTTTATTTCCGTTTATTTCCTTTTTTTTAGTTAGCAAATATAATTTTTAATGTGTTAATTTTTTTATTAACAATTATAACACTCCAGAGGTTCTGTGCTAATCTAGCAAGACGTAATGACATTAATTTAACTACAGTTTTTCCAGTATTAGCTGTTTTTAAAACAGAATAGCTCCTATATCAAGCTACGCTTTCAACAAGTAATGTCTCAATATGGTATATTGTTTTATTTTTTGTCAAGTGACATTAATTTGCACATGCGAAATAACAAACTGAGCTGAAGCTATGTATATATTTGTCAACATTTGAAGTGGATCAAAAAAGTTCATCAAAGTTGTCCTAAGACAAGAACGCATTTTGGATTGAAGTTTTAGGACAACTTTGATGAAATGTTTTGATCGACTTCAAATGTTGACTAGTGTATATACAGTATATTGTCATGGTATTATTTTTTGTACTAATTCAGATGAATGATACATTGATTGAAAATATTGTTAACACTTTAGTATAGCATGCTTATTAACATATTGGCTGCTTATTAGTAGTTATAAAGCACATATTTTGCATGACCATATTCTACATCCCTAATAATACCTAAACTTAACAACTACCTTACTATTAATAAGCTGCAAATTAGGAGCTTACTGAGGCAGAGGTCGTAGTTAATTGGTTGTTAATAATGAGAATTGGACCTTAAAATAAAGTGTGAACAAAATATTTAGATAATTCCTGCAGTTCGTACAACTCCATAATATACATTTAGGATGTTTTCTAGTTAGTATCACAGTTTATGCAGTATTGACAACCTCACTATTTTTGTGCCTAAATATACTGCTGATTTTGTTAGTAACTTAGTGTTTACGTTTTATTAAAAAGTGTATCTTGATGTTAGTTTAACTATAAATTATGAGAAGAGCCAGTAGCTTCCCCAAAACATGGCAAAGGTTGTGTTTAACCTTATAAATCATGTGTCACGCCGAGCCATAAAGAGCAACCTTGAGAGCGCCAGGTCTCATCTGCAGGAACTGTAGCCTGGAATAATTATATATCTGAGGGAGATGTCATTCTGCCGATGTGTCTGCGTGAGTAAACATAAACGCAGCCTTGATATATTCCATACTCCACATCATTGTTAGGAAGAGTCACAGGCTTCTGAATAACAGCATGAAAATGCCAAAAGAAGAAGAATATGTTTGTAAAAGGTCACGGGCAGCATTCATAAAGCAGGCTTACTCGAGGCGTGCAAATTATACAGTGATGTTTACCGCGGTATCCCCTGAGGGAGCCTTGTTGTCCATGCAAAGAGATCCATTTAAAGTAAAGAGGGCTAATGGAATTTTCATTGTTCTTGCAATGTGTTTAGAGACTGTAATTTAGTATAAACATAAATAAGAATTAGACACTTTGTACAAAATGCAAATCGCTGGGCCAGACTAAACATGGAAGCCTTATGATGATTTATTTGAATGATTTATTTATTTTTGTTTGTCTCACTGCAAATCTTCTTTCAATATTTCAATAGGTTACTTTGTATTAATGCATAACAATTTATAATAAACCATTTTTTCTTTAAACATGTTTTTGTGAGATTCACTCATAGTTGCATGTTATTTCAATATTTTATGCCACACTCTAAAAATGCTGGGTTCAAAACAACCCAAACGCTGGGTTTGTCCCTTTTTAACCCAGCGCTGTGTTATATTTAACCCAGCATTTTTTAGAGCGCAGTAGCTAATTCAGCGATTAGCCATGGCATGAGTCATATGCTGTGACTGGCATTTGTTTAAACATGACACTCTCTCTTGTAGTAAGGTGAGGGGTTGTATCGACATACATTAATATCATTAGAAAAAGATTCATTGTGTAAGGTGCTTGAGAGGCAAAAGCGATTCAGTATCATTGCACGTGGACTGAAGAAACCTAACATATGCTGTTACGGCATGCTAAATTTGCACATACAACTGATACGCAATATAATGGGACATAAACTACACCCTTGTGATAATTACAGTCTGTTTTCCTATTTTACTGCACTGAATATTGCTCTATTATGTCTTTAGATCCATTTGCACTGAAGAGTCAGTGATTCAGAGACCTTCCAATAAACGTACACAGATAGCTAATAAATCTTTACTGTTGTGGTGTGAAGATCATTTCGGTTGAGCAGCTCATTAAAAGATGGTTTACTAAGTAAACTGTAACTGAGTCTCTGTCAGTGCAGGACTTGAGAGTTTTTTAATTAATTAATATTTTTTTTTTATGGAGAACAACCAAGAAAGCAGAACACAATTAGAAACAAAGGAGTCCATTTAAATAGTCGCTCTACTACATTGGGTGCTTTATGGAAATGAGGCTTCATTCCCGCTTTGTACATTTGTTAACTTGCTGTTGCCTGAGGCTGTAGACATCAGCACACACACACACACACACACACACACACACATGCTCTCTCTCTCTCTCAAACACACACACACACATGAAAGAAGGAAGACATATCTGGCTGCTATTCAGTACCCCGCACACGGAGCCGACTGCTGCAGCTCACATTGATCTTCTCCAGAACGACAGTGGAAAAAACACACTGTTCTTCCATCAGTCGCTGTGTGCAAACTGAAGCTGTGAACTCAAATGACTGGCATATGGAATCTGATCCAGGATCTGTGTTTGAAAGCACCGCTTTCTATGTTAAACTCACCAAATTCGACTGCTGTAAGCCATGTGTTCTCATTTTAAAGGAATAGTTCACCAAAAAATGAAAATTTGCTGAAAAATGTACTCAGCCTCAGGCCATCCAAGCTATAGACGGGTTTGTTTCTTCATCAGAAAAGATTCTGAGAAATGTAGCATTCCATCACTTGCTCACCAGTGGATCCTCTGCAGTGAATGGGTGCCGTCAGAATGAGAGTCTAAACAGCTGATAAAAACATCACAAGAATCCACAAGTAATCCACACCACTCCAGTCTATGTTAGCTGCAAGCAACTTTTTGAAGTTAAAAACATCTCACATAAACTATTTCTCGGTGAAGTGTTAGCTGTTGTTATTTTTATGTGGCACTGTCATTGTAGACTAAATCTGATTGGACCAAAACCCGCATACACCACTGCAAGATGTTCTCATCGATATTTTTAGTCCGTTTACCTGGAAGAAAAAGAGTGTATATTTTAAATGTGTTTTTTTCCCCAAGATAATAATTATGTTTTGTCACTTTTAGTAAAGCTCAAGTTATCAGACATGGACTGCATGCTACAAATTTCATGACTTTGTTACAAGATCGGAAGAATAACTGGATATTAGGTTGTGAGGTAAGCTCTGGATTTGTTTTTTAGAAATCTGATGATTTAAATATATTAAGCGATCCATTCAGACATTCAGATCAGGTTAAACATCCCAGAATCATGCTGTAATAAGTGTGCATTGATTCTTTACTTGTGCTTCAATAGTTCTGTTGCATAACTATGCATTTGCATACAGTAATGAGATCAGCAAATGTCTCATAATGCATTCATAATTGTAAAGCAATTAGTTGGACTGACTTAAAATGTCCACCCTGTTATGGACAAATAAACTGTATAAATCAAGAGCGTATACTCTTATTGTAGTGTTAACTTATAATAACTTATAACTTGAAAGTTTAAGTGATTATTCCTGAAATATGTCTATTTCTTACAAATCTAACTAAAGATAATGGTAACGTTCAGTCAAAGCTTTTGTTTTTGAAGGATACATAACCCACTTTCAATTAATTAACAAAACAAAAATATTCTTCATAATCCTTTAAAATATAAAATTTATATTGGTATTATTTATTATTGATATATTTATATACGAAAAATATATTGATATTTAGAAAATAACATTTAAAAATGTATTTCAAGTTAAATTGTTAAATTATATATAAGCTATTGTCATTATGTACACATTTATGTCAATAATTGTGAGATTGTAAGAGTTTTTTTTTTTTTTTTACACAAATATGTGACCCTGAAGCACAAAAGCAGTCATAAGTCGCTGGGGTATATTTGTAGCAATAGCCAAAAATACATTGTATGGCTCAAAATTATAAATTTTTCTTTTATGCCAAAATTCATTAGGATATTAAATAAAGATCATGTTCCATGAAGATATTTAGTAAATTTCCTACCGTAAATATATTCAAACCTAATTTTTGATTAGTAATATGCATTGCTAAGAACTTCATACCCTTATGACTGGTTTTGTGGTCCATGGTCACATATGTTAATATAAGGATATATTTCTTAAAACTATATAATTATTTTCTTAAAATATATAAATTATTACATTAAAATTATATTAAAAAATATATATATATATTAAAATACATAATTTATAAATATTGTTTAATAATTAATATTTATTATGTAATAATTTTTTTTAAATATCCCTACTCATACTAACCCTATTTTCTTGTAAGATGCTGCTGGGAAGTGAAATGCACGAAGCACCTCCATCCTTGAAGATCTGAAAGATGATGGGAGTCCAGTACTTACAAAAGGATGAGATCCAGCGGTCTAGACAGGCCAAACTCAATAAGCGCATTTTCCACATGCTGAAAATGGCAGAAGAGCGAAAGGAAGGAACTGATTGGAAATGTACACAAACTCAGGGCAGGTCTGTAATTCAATCTTACAGAGATGCAGAGAAGGAGTTTGAACTTTGCAGCTCGGCTGATCTGCTCTGCTCAAGAGCTCATTCCAATCACGCACGTCTGTGGCATAATCAGGTACTTTCACCCTCGTGTCAATCACAATGCACACCTGAATTATTCATAAAACTATATTTTATTTATGTCTGTATTTCCCCCATGCCACTGAAAAGTTGGAGGAAGCCGAGCTCTCTGACAGACAGCGATGCACAGCACCTCGCAAAGCAAGCGAGGCTTTCATCTTTAATACAAGCGCTGGGAGTCTGAGGGTGTCGGGGGTCTACGCAAGCCTCAAACACACACACACACACACACACACACACACACACACACAGACACACAGGCTCTCATTATTCATTCACTTTCTTCAATAGATCTTCTGGTATTTTCATATGTAAAGTGCTTCAGTGTGATGTCTGGGAGGATCTTTGAAGCAGCTCTTGTTTATGTTTCTGGTACAAAAGAAATTGTCTCATTCATAATGCACAAAGACATAAACAATTTGTTGCGTCTCACTTCAAAAGAAAATCCCGAGCAAAATTAGAAAGGTGTAGGGCTATTCAAACTTTTTAATGCCAGTAACACCTAAATATTTCTTCTTTAAAAATCTTGAAATATATATATTTTTAAATGAGATAATACAAAAATTTTTGCAATTTTCACAATAAATATCATTTAATAGTAGTTTTCCAAAGAATATTACCTTTCAAACCGATTTTCAAAGTTTGATTAGTTTGATTGTGGTTTTAATTATTATTGTTTCTTGCCAAAACTAAGACTATTAAGTTGAAGTACTAAAATTAAAATAGAAATATTTATATTACAAACTGGAGTAAAGCATAATTATTTTAGTAAAAAGTTATAATAAATTTTTATGATTTAATAATTTTAAATGATAAAAACTGCTTTATGCATTTTAAATATTTAACAAATTAAAGCTAAATAAATATGATGATTAAAATTAATGGCAAATTAAAAATGGCACATAAAATTACTCCAATTTAAACTACAATTAAAATAAAAATATACAAATAAAAGCTAATTCAAAATATAAATACTATAATAGTATATAAATAATACTAAAATAACAACACCTCAGATCTAATGGCAAATCCTTTTAAACATTTATGTATTTATTTATTTTTTTTGTGCCCGATATTTTTTAACCGACATACACGCCTTTTTTTCATTTAAATAATTTAAATAATATTAAATAATTTAATTAAAATGTTATTGTGTCAAAAAAAAAATATATACATTTGGCTCTGCATATCGGTTACACTTAAGCATAATAACATATAAATGATCAGTAACACAAAAATCAATATCTGTCAATCTCTACAGAAAATGAATGGGATTTTATTCTGATACACGGATGTTGCATTCTACAACTACAACAAATAGCGTTCTCATTTTCCCCAAGAAAAGAAAAATTCCACAAAAGTGTTTCTATGACTTTCCAAAACGTAAAAAACAGAGAGATTGATTATGTTCAGCGTCATCACAGTCTGTGAAAAGTGTCCATACTTGATGCGCAAGATAAAAACTTCCATCGGTAAGATAATAACTCCCTTATCACCAGTGTATCACATATGTTATACCACACAGCACACAATTACTATTCAGCATCTGTCATGTAAGACTCTAACGGAGGCCTCCATCGCTGATTGGCAGCTACCTCACAGACTGAGTGCGTGCGGTCTAAAATTAGACGGGTGTCTGTGTGGGTTGAGACAGTGAGTGTGTGTCACCCAAAGATGACTAAACCATCATTCATGCCAGAGAAACGCAGTCGAACTGAACAACCCGAGCAGTCAGAGTTCCAGACAGCTGATAATCAACGAGCCCACTTCATTGTTTACCACAAAAAAAGCGCTCAGAGGAAGATTTACTCATGAGGGTGCTGCTCAATATTAATTAGAAGTGTAACGGCAGCAGTTTCTAATCTGGGATATTAGGCAGATGCGCGGTTGCAGTGGCGTCCTCCGTGTGAATAGAGATGTGGCATTTAGAGTGATGAGCGTATAATGACGTTCCCTTTCTAGTGGCGGCGGAGTTTGCTGCCTGCAACCCGATTCTGTCAAACATCACAACCATTTCAAGGCATTACCTCACTGGATGATCCCGCGAGAGAAGCGCACCGGGTTTCATTGCATTACAGAAGTTTAATTGTGGATTTTGTTTTGAAGTCTAGCTCTTCTTTATTTATTTATATACTTACTTACTTGTGGGAACCTAAAACTTCCTGGCAATATTTGTGTTAAATTTGAATTGATGTAGGGATGCAGAATTACCTTTCTAATTGGAATTTTAAAAATCATCCTGTACCCTTTACCACTCACCCCGGACTCCATTTCCCATAATCCTCTGCCTGGACACATCATCAATCGCATCATCAGTTTACAGCTGTCCCACATTAGAAGGACTTTAAAAGTAAAACACACACTCTCTAACTTTGCTGGTGATTGAATGTTTTCTAGCTCTTCCGTGGTTTCTAAGTTTCTGTGTTTCTAGTTTCTCTGTTTCCTTGCATTCGTGTTTTGATCCCTGGACTGTTTTCTCGCTTATGATTGATTTGCTGCCTGCCCTGACCATTGCCTGATTTTTTGGATGACCATTTTGCCTTGCCACTGCCATCGTTGTTTGCTGTTGTTGACTATGCTCTTATTAAAGCCTTGCATTTGGATCCTCACTTCGCTGTCACACCTCCCTTGTTACAGATAGAACGATGGACGGACGGATGGTAGTGATGGGGGAAACTAAGCTTTTCGAAGCATTGAATCAATTGAACCAATTGCTTCGAAAAATTATTCGACGTTTCGAAGCACTTGAAACAGCACATGCTGGTGAAAACACTGTAAAAGCATCAAGAACTCAGACCAAACTTACAAAACAAATGGAAATATATTTTTTTTAGAAATACCTTTTTTTATATAAAAAATAAACACTTAAATACTATTAAATATTAGTGCTTGTGTTATGTGTTTGAAGTATCATCAGAAAACTTAACACACAATGAATTAATCTTTCAATGAATTAATTGATTTATGTAATTTTTTAATTAAGTGTTTTCATTAGAGCTATTTATAAAAACCAGCAGGCAAGAGTAGTGTTGGCAAGGTGGATTTAATTCTATTGTAAGCTAATTTTGTTATTTTTAAGGTATGATGTTATTTGTAGGTTGAAAGTCTTTACACATTTTTTAAACTATATAGCCATCTGTGTTAAAGGGAAGTTATCTTTTGTTTATTAATCCACAACATCTGGCCCTGAATTCTTTATTTTTTTTATAGTAAAGTTTTGTAGGATTTCATGTCACATGATTAACTTTTTTTTATATAAAAAATAAACACTTAAATACTATTAAATATTAGTGCTTGTGTTATGTGTTTGAAGTATCATCAGAAAACTTAACACACAATGAATTAATCTTTCAATGAATTAATTGATTTATGTAATTTTTTAATTAAGTGTTTTCATTAGAGCTATTTATAAAAACCAGCAGGCAAGAGTAGTGTTGGCAAGGTGGATTTAATTCTATTGTAAGCTAATTTTGTTATTTTTAAGGTATGATGTTATTTGTAGGTTGAAAGTCTTTACACATTTTTTAAACTATATAGCCATCTGTGTTAAAGGGAAGTTATCTTTTGTTTATTAATCCACAACATCTGGCCCTGAATTCTTTATTTTTTTTATAGTAAAGTTTTGTAGGATTTCATGTCACATGATTAACTGGGCAACCAGAAGTGGTTCATGGGTTCACTTTGAGATCAACACCCCCTAGTGGTGAACCATCGGAGTTTTGAAACGTTTTGAAACGTTTGAAACGCTAAAATCACGTGACCTGGCCGGTTTTATACGCTCTCCGAAACACTGCGAATGCGCCCATCACTAACGGATGGACAGAACGACGGACGGACGGATAAGACAGAACGACCGATGGATGGACGGACAGACAGAATGAACGACGGACGGACAGACAGAACGACCGTCGGACGTACAGAACCACTGACCGACGGACAGCCGGACAGAACGACCAACCGACGGACAGAACGACAGACGGTCAGAACGACCGACTGACAGACAGAACGACCGACGGATGGACAGAACGACCGACGGATGGACGGACAGACGGACAGAACGTCCAACGGACAGATGGACAGAGCGACCAACGGACGGACAGACAGACAGACAAAATGACAGACGGACGGACAGAATGACCGACTGACGGATGGACAGACAGAACGACGGACGGACGGACGGACGGACGGACAGAGCGACCGACGGACAGACAGACAGACAGAATGACAGACGGACGGACAGAATGACAGACGGACGGACATACAGAATGACAGACAGATGGATGGATAGACGATAGACAGATAGATATTACATATAGGTAGACCGTTTCTGTCATCTAGCAATTTTGAAAAACTTATTCATGCCTTAATTTTTGTAAGAATGAACTACTGTAATTCCTTGTATGCGGGTGAGAGCCAATCGCTGTTAACTCACTTACAATTAGTTCAGAAAGCTGCTGCTACATTATTGATGGGTGTTCATAAACACCAGCATATAACACCTATTTTAGCTACTTTACATTGGCTTCCAATTCATTACAGGGTCGATTTTAAATGACTTATCTTAAGGTTTTACACAATTTGGCACCCTCTTATTTAACTGATCTTTTACATGTACACAAACCCCCAAGGAATCTAAGGTCATCTAACCAGATGATTTTAGACGTCCCTAGGACAAGATTAAAATTGAGTGGTGATCGGGCATTTTCAGTGGTGGCCCCAAAGCGTTGGAATGGTTTGCCTTCATATCTTAGACTTTCACCTTCATTGGACTCTTTTTAAAAAAAATTGAGACTATGTTTAGCTTTTGGCTCAACTGATTGATCTAACAAAGTGGCTCTCTTTTCTCCTGTGTTTTATTTGCTTATTCATTTATCAGTCTTTTTCCTTTTTGAGATGTTGGTCTTGTTTTTATTAGCTGTTATTTTATTAGTTTGTTATTTTACCCTTAGTTGATTGTACAGCACATTGGTCAACCTTGCATTGTTTTAATTGTGCTCTATAAATAAAATAAAACAGATAAGATAGATAGATAGATAGATAGATAGATAGATAGATAGGGATGGATGGATTGATTGATTGATTGATTGATGTGAAATGTGAAAGGGATCTGTATTAGCTGCAGTAGTGAACTGCTGCTGGTGATGTATGGTGAACATCTATGCAGGGTCTGAGTCACACTGGTGATGCATGATGGATGTCACATGACCTGTTGACTCGTTTTTTTTGCTGCACAGCTAGAGACTGTGTGTTTGCATCATAGTCTCTGCACACTTGAGTCAAACTACCACTACTGCTGCAAGTGCAGACAGTGAACATCCTCCTAAAGAAGCAGCTCTTCTCACCGGATAGAAGAATGACGTGAGAATGATGTATCCTCACTCAACCTTAGTGCTTCATGTGCACAGCCGCACAGCTGCAGTCTGGATCGGTCCTAAACATCAACAGTAAATCATAAGGACAGTAATATTCTCTTTGCTAACAACTGATGGCTAATTATGATTTATAACAAATTATCTGCCAGTTTTAACGTCACTGGCGCATCGGTCCAGCTGCAGCAGACAGCGCCAATTAGCATGTTAGTCATTCATATCTGATGGACTGACTGTTGCAGCTTGGTTGTCACTAGCGCAGACATTACCATACGGCAACTGTCTTGCCGTACAATTTTTTCCAGTCATATTAAAATTGGTTTCCATAGCTATTGGTGCAGACAAAAAGCAGTATTATGCACAGGTTTTATATATTATGAGCAGTGCTAGACCCATATATCAGTCAGAGTGACAACATGTAACACTGTAAACATGAAATATTTGTCCGCACTGGATGATAATCGAAATTTTCAGAACGTAATTAATTAAAGGTTAGTCTTGTGCAACGTTTGTGGCTCTTAGTTAACCATCAACTATCCATATCTATCTGTCTATCTGTCTGTCTTTGCTGTATAAAATATGTAAATATTGTGTGTATTTTATATGTATATAAACATCAACAGTCATTTATTTATATATATATATATATA
>NW_015505831.1:708075-716629 GCF_001515645.1 Sinocyclocheilus grahami
ATATATATATATATATATATATATATATATATATCTATATATATATATATATATATATATATATATATATATAAAATGACATGCAATGACAAAAAGGTTGATTTAAAGACATACAGGCTATTTAATTCAATTGAGTTGTGAAAATGTAAACGGACAGTCATGGTCCATAGCAAATATATCTTTATTTGTGCTACAAGCCTTTTAAGGACCAAAAATGGAAAGCAGGACAGATACTCTATATCCATCTACTGTGTCATTTCATTTTTGGGAAAACATGTCAATGCACTGATATAAAAATATGATGCCTTTGAAAATAACATTAATGATTATGTCATATCATAAACTTCAAAGCATTCATGCTTCATCTAGATCAATTTTCCTCTCTTTTCCCTCTCTCTCTCTCACTCTTTGCATGTATGTTGGCACACAAACAGACAAACAGACATGAAGTAATTCCACACTCTGATAATTAGAGCTGCACAATTAAAATTGATTATTTAACCACAAAAGGCTGCGATTTAATTAAGTGGTGTACTGCGTGCGTGCGTCACAATGAATGGACAGCGCTCTGTTACTCCAAACATCAGGAGAAACTGATCTATACATCTGAGTATACTTCGCTTATGTGCATTCAAAACACAAATCGCCACAGAAGTGACAGAAATGAAATCTTTGCATTCTACATTAGAATTAGCATCAGTGTACTGACACTATGATGGCTGTTAGATTAGCATTTACAGATGATATAATAACAACAAACGTATTTCACTGCTGTGCACATAGCAATTAGGGCAGGCACTATAAACCCTGACCAGACTGCTTCTGAATGAGAAGTAGGATAGTTAAAAGGCAGCACAAGTTTTATTAATGCATCTCTTTTATGCTTGAAAACAAAAGCTGTGTTGTGACATCCGCTATGATGGCCTTCAGGACGCCGAGATAAACTGTCACACCTTTAATGATGATGGCCCTCGATGGTGCTCTATTGAATTTTAATAACGTTACTTAGAGAGCTGTAATTAACTCTAGACCGATCAAGAGGTGATGAGACTCCATAACTTCCTGTTTATGAAACATGAGTTCTGCTACCGCAGGATCTCACTGAAATACAAATAATTAGAGGTTTAGATTTTCTATAGACAGTGCTGAGGTGTTCTGGGTGGTTTCCAGGGTGTTGCTATGTGTGTGTTGGTTGTTGTGTTGTTGCTAGATGGTTTCTAGGGTGTTCCCCATCATTGCACCAGGTCAATTATTCTTTTACCATTCTTTTTTTCAATTTCTCTTCAATATTTGCTTTGGAAATCTGATTATTCTCTTTTTTCCCTCTATAATATGTCCTTCTTGTTATGGTCTACTGTTGTTTACTTTTGAGGTTTATTCATTTCAGTTATATTTGATTTGCATATTTTTCTTATTTTTATTTATTTATTTTGCTTTCATGTCTGTAAAGTGACCTTGAATGTTACAACTGAGCAGTGTTACTTTAGTGTCATTAAGATCATATTTATTCGTATTTTGAATCAGTTTTTTTTTCAGTTTTCATTTTAATTTTAGTAAAAAAAATTAGTAATTTTGTTGTTTTTTTTGTAATTTTTAGTAGTTTTTGGGGCTGTTTTATATTTTTTAGTATTAATTTTCATCAAGTTAAACTAAATTAAAATGTTGCCACGGCAACTAGCTGAAATAAAAAAATTATATTTTATATTTTAAAAGGTTTTGATTTTAGTTTCCATTTTCATTAAATATAATAACCCTGAAGTAGAGCTACATAAATACTACTACTACTACAACAACTACTACTACTACTAATAATATGTTATATAAAATGTTATATAATATATATAAAATATAGATGAAGATAAAATATAGATGATAAAACAATGGAATTAATATTATATAATTAATTCTATGAAATATGTGTGTGTGTGAAAGTATACATACAGTGTATATATATATATATATATATATATATATATATATATATATATATATATATATATATATATACTTATTATTATTATTTTACTTTAAGGCAGATTTGGCTGATTTGCTACATAGACAACAATTCAAAAATAATTTTCTGTTGTATGTTGCTACGCTAATGCCACTGAAAATAAGCAGAAAAACATAAAAAGCACATACAAAATGAATGTTTTATATATATTTTTAATTAAACTGAACTATTTTATATCTGTACTTTGCATGTACAGTACAGTACTGTATTTAGAATTGTCATTTTTCTCGCTTCAGCAAACTTTCTTTTTTTTTTTTTTTTACAGAGCTTGTCATAATGCATTAAGGAATAGCCTTCTCTAAGAGAGATACAAGTGATGCTGCCTTAGAATTTGGCCAAAAGAAGGTAATTTATAATGCAGTAAAATTGTCTCCTATTAAAAAGCAATAGCACACCTCTCCTCAACGATCCACAAAATTTAAGGCATCTTTAATGTCCGTACCTTAAACGACACAAGAAAGTTGAATGTTTAGGGTTAGGAGTTTGTTTAAATCCATAGGCAAGAAGTGATGTTTAATGGAGATGTTTGAGAGCTGACAGTGAAATGCACGCGGCCTCACGCTACTCAATCAATAACCCTCATGCCACATCACGCGGAAGTCAAACACGCTGTATGAAAGCATCAAATCATTCGCTGCAGCGGGTCACGGCAACATATTATCCATCATTCAATTTGTGTGCGTGTTTGTGTTTGCTCTGTATGCAATGTAATTGCACGATGCTCGCTCAGAAAAAAGCAGTGCGCTCTCCCTTAGACTCATAATAGGCAAGACACAGACTGAACATTCCATACAGACGTCATGGCAACCGGTCATGGCTAAATCTCGGCATATGAGAGAGAGAGAGAGTCGGACTGATGAGACGCATCAAACACTGCTCGTCTCTAATTGATCTCTAAGAGTCGTTCTGTCACCAACAAAAAGCTTCTACTGACTGAATGAGCATCTCAGTTCAACTGACAGCACTATTAAATAAATAGAGATGGGCTGATTCTAGTTTATAATGACAGACTGCTCTATTTGAATATTTAAATGCACGCTCACTGTATAAAGGAATGGCATATGCATGCCAATGACACAGTGAAATGAACTATTCTCAATGGCCAACCACTTCACCTCTGATAATTCAGTATGAATGAGAAGTTGTGTTAGTGATTTTACAAAAGCACAAAAATGCGACTTTCAATGCAGTGCATGCACATACTGTTGTGTTGAGGTTAATAGTTAAATGTATGCACCAACATGCTAAAAACAAGTTTATAAAATTTAGGTTCATTGCTCTGCCATGACATTAGTTGAGCTGAGAAAATTGGCCATAGGTGCAGATGTTTTACAGTAACACATACATAACAATAAATAATCAAGCTTATGTATCAAGGATTTTAGTACTCATACTTATGTTTCAGACCTAAAAATGGTTCTTAATAGTCATATAATCAGTGCAATGTGATTATAATTATTATATTATATATTTAATTCTAAAATTATAATTTAAAATTAAATATATATTTTTATATTCACATGTTTTAAATATTTTATTTAGAATGCATATGTCGAATATAAAAATGATATTATATATTTAATTATAAAATTATCATTTAAAATTATAAAATTATCTACATAGTATTTTTGATATAGTTCATATTTTGTTGATAGTTCATATTTTAAATTAATATAATTTAAATAATTAAATGTATCAGTCAAAAAAATCATGTTAGACTGAAAAAAAAATATGATTATACAACGTTACATATATGTAAGCATTTTGTACAATATATTTTTTATGAAAAGCTATAGAATATATCAGAATATATATACAGAGAGAGATAAAGAAATATATAACAAAAATCTAACATTAAATATTACATTTTCTTTATCTATCTATCAAAATTAATTAATTTATTTGTATTGATTGATTGGTTGATTGACACATAAAAATATGATGCTAAAATCAGCTATTTGCTGGGTCAGTACAAATCTGAACTACCGGCCCAACAGGCCCAGTCCTGCATTTTGTAATGGTTGTTTAGAAAGTTCGCAGTGCAGTGTAATATACCATGCATCTGAAAGAATTCCCATATCAGAGACAGAAATGTAAGCATAGACCCGTGCCTATAAAAGCACAGCCCAGAACCGAGGGCGCACGAACCACCCTGTATGTTTCACTTCACTACCACAATATTGCTGCAGCCAGCAGCCTAGAAACGGCTTTGTTTCTCCTCATTGCATTTGCTCTGTATATCAGAAACAGATTAGGCTGTTCTTTCTCCCGCTCTCTGTTTTTCTTCCCATTTCAGTTCTTTTCCTGAAGGCATGCATGCATGTTATAGTACAAAGTGTGCTCATCAATCAAACCGACGCTTCTGTCTGTCCACCGGCTGCTGGTTTTCCTCTTCCACCGGGGCAGGATGCTTCCCTGACCTTTTACAAGCTGTCGTACAAGTCCATATGAAGAGATTGCCTGGTCACATTTACATGCACATTTCAGCCATTCCTACACAAAAGGGGAGCAAATCGATTTGGCTGCATGCATGTAAGTGCATGTGTGAAGACGTCATGTGGAGAGAGACAGAACGCTGGGCTGTTATCAGAGAAAACGGTGCGCCACCTCTCCTGTGAATCTTTAATGGACGGGATCCGGCGCTCTGGCAGCGTTGCCATCTGTGCACGGGTTAGAGCCATGCATGGAAGATTTAGTTATTCAAATGACCCAGCTTAATCAGCCTCTCCTAGCAGACTGGAAATCCATTCTGTAAATGTTGCCGTGTTCTTTGAGGGTGTCATATAGAGTAATTAAATCATGTTCCCACGGGGAAGATTTGAAAGGATAAACAGATGCAGTCAGGAGAGGTGTGAACACCGATGCTCTTGGATCATGATCTGAAAACATCTGAAAGGTGTGTAGGCAAGAGAGCCGGCCTGTGTGCTCGGCTTTGCTGCGTTTGAATGTGCAGGAGTCGTGATTAAAGCAGTAGTTCACTCAAGACATGGAAACGGTCAACATTTACACAGCCTTGTGTCAATGAAAGCCGTATCATTTTCTTTCTTCGAAATACCAAAATGTAAGTCATTATTCACTGAGATCTTTCTGATTATTATCATTTGTGACACTGTTCGGTTTCTCAATCAGTATTTGTCAAACATCAGTGCAAAAATCAGTATGTGTGTGTGTGGGGGGGGTGTACTGTATATATACACACACACACACACACACACACACACACACATATATATATATATATATACACACACACACACACACACACACACACACACACACATATATATATATATATATATATATAGTGCTGTGTATTAACTGATTGCATGTAATCTGGATTTTTTTATTGATTACAAATTATTCACACAATAGCAATACATTTTTCATAATTTATTACTTATCCTTAATTCTTTTTCATGTTTTAAATTTTTATTTCTAAAACATACCGCTTACATACATTCAGAAAATCATTAGTCAGGTGCCTATAATTGGGGCCACACTGCGTTTGACCACTGGATTTACAAAGATCATTTCAATTTTAAGACGCGTTTTCTCAACATTTCAACATTGCATCAACTAGTGATGAATACATTAATTTTTATTTGAATTATTTGATCATTTCTCCATGTTATTACTATGCCTTTGGAAGGTTTTGTCTTTCAAACACATTAAAATGCACAAAGTCACATTATTTCTTATTTGAATGTAATGCAGGGATTCACAAACTTCTTTGTCAATCAAACCTGTTTTACCTAATATACTTACTTGAAGTACCACCCGAGATTTTAAGCTATTAAGTTAATAATTAAGTAACACATTTTCATGTTCACGGGTTTTCTGACGTTAGTTAATGGTCACATGACAATGCAGGTAAACAAAATTATTATTTTTTATTTTAATAATTTAATAATTAATTAATAATTTAATAATTTTTTTTCATTTGACATTTTTATGATTTCATCGATTATTAGCTTTTCATTAAACTCACAAAACCCCTGCAGTTCCTTCATGAACCCCAGTTTGGGAAACCTTCACGCAATGTAATGTTTAATGCACTTCATGGTGTTCTAATAACAATAAATGGAATATATTTTCTTTATTTTTTTCTTTTCTTTCTTGAATCAATATGGTAAAAATTTTCCTATTGAAATTAATGTGATAAATGAGTTAGGTCAAAAGTAATCTAAAAGTAATCTGATTATATTACCTAAAATGTGTAATGTAATGGATTACGTTATAACTACAATCGTTGTTATGTAATTTGGAATCAGTAACAGACTATAATTTACAATAATCTATCAATCTACCTATCAATCAATCAGTCAGTCAGTCTGTCTATCTGTCTGTATATATATATATATATATTTTTTTTTTTTTTTAAATCCAGATTTATGAATTTTGTAATTTTGTTCACATCAATCTACCATATGACTTCAGAAGACTGAATGAAATATACGAAACATCATCTTTTGTGAAATTATTATGCTGCTTTTGTGTTTTTAACTGCAGTATAAATTGCCATCCACTTTTGTTACATGGAAAAGAGCAGCATGGACTTTCTATCAAATATCTCATGTAATTTAGGATCAGCAAGACTGTATGTGAGTAATGACTATTTTGGGAGGAACTATTTCTTGAAATACGTGTGCATGATATTATTGAATATATATTCCTGAAGGTGAAAGTGTGTAAGACTGTGTGGGCAGATTTTGCGATTTTCAGAAAATGTTCCCAGAGGAAAAACAAACCCTGATGAAATGTCCTCATCCCCACTCAGAAGAATAAAAAAATGCCAAAGGTAGGGTGAGTCTATGGGAATTATCAGTAAAAATCTATAAACTCACTGCTGCAGTGCTAATGAGTCCTGACTGTTCGCCAAGCCATTGCCATACGGTTGCTAAGGTGTTCTGAGTGGTTGCATGCATGTTGCTAAGGTTGTTAGGGCGTTATGCAGTTGTTAGGATGCTCTGGGTGCAGGGCATTGCCATGCAGTTGCTATGCGGTTACTAGGCTCGTCTGTGTGATTGCTAGGGCATTGCCATGCAGTTGTTAGTATGTTGCTATGCTGTTGTTAGAGTGTTCTGGGTTGTTGCCAAGGTATTACCATGCAGTTGTTAGCACATTGCTATGCGGTTGCTAGGGTGTTCTCTGTGGTTGCTATGGCATTGCCATGCAGTTGTTAGTAAGTTTCTAAGTGGTTATTAACAACATATTGGTTTGCAGTTGCTAGGGTGTTCTGGGTGGTTGCCAGGGCAGTGCCATGCAGTTGTTAGTATGTTGTAATGCAGTTGTGAACAAGGGTGTAAATTTCATCTAACAGTAGGGGGGACAATAAACATAAAATTTCTCAAGAGCAGTTTTTGAAGGGGATACAAATAATACAGCCAAAATTGTACTTGTAAGGATAGATATGTGCACACAGCATGTGTACACAGCATGGAGACCATGTTTAAATATGAGTTCGGTTCATAGGTTCACCACGCGGTCATATTATAATTATTAAATTATTTTGTGTCCTCCACATAGTATTTTAGTTTTCGTCTGGGACTGAGGACATCTCTTATTTAGATATTCAACCACAGCAAGCCCACTGCACTTAACATCATATTGAGCAAAACCCAACACATTGGTAGGTCTAAAATATTAGCCTAATATCAGTTCACACACAGGCTTATTGCTGTGTTAGTTGTAGTGGGTGACTTACTATTCAACAAGCTACGGTATTAAACAAGCTAAGCTAGTTAAAGGGTTAGTTCACCCAAAAATGAAAATTAGTCCATGTTTTACTCACCCTCAAGGCATCCTAGGTGTATATGACTTTCTTCTTTCAGACGAATCCAATCAGAGTTATATTAAAAATTGTCCTGGCTTTCAAGTCTTATAATGGCATGGGTGGGTGTTTTTGTTCAACAGTCAAAAAGTAGTCAAATAAAGCGCATCCATCCATATTAGAATCGATGCGTTTTTGTAAGAAAAATATCCATATTTAAAACGATATAAACAGTTTTGTGTAACTTCCGCTAACTGTCGTACGCGCGTTCACGAGAGAATGCCATTCCGGCGGATGACGTAGGACGTAGGTGCAGCACGTGCGAGTCTCGCGAAAAGCAACGTTTGTTTACAGGAGCAAAGTAAACTAATTTTCCTTACTTTACCAAAGGAAAACCAGTCTCCTCTTGGCTTATATTGAAATCCTCTGACATTTTTCTTTACAAATCCTCGTTCTGTGCTTCTAATTCGTGACCGGCGTTTTGTTTTGTTCTCTCTCTGTCGCACTTTCGCATTCCTCACTAATCATCGGTGCTTACGCTACGCATACATCCTACGTCATCTGCCTACGACAGTTAGGAGAAGTGAGAAAAAGGTGTTTATATCATTTTAAATATGGATATTATTCTTACAAAGATGCATCGATTTGCTACAGGAGGCCTTTAAACTTCAAATGCTTTTTTTTGCATTTGTATTGTTTCACTACTTACACAATTATTTTAAGTATATGTCCATTATATTATTTACAATAGACAGAGTGGTTTGTAAGGA
>NW_015505831.1:716677-724421 GCF_001515645.1 Sinocyclocheilus grahami
TATGCAGTTGTTATGGTGTGCTGGGTGGTTGCTAGGGCATTGCCATGCAGTTGTTAGCACATTGCTATGCGGTTGTTAGGGTGTTCTGGGTGGTTGCTAGGGCATTGCCATGCAGTTGTTAGCACATTGCTATGCGGTTGTTAGGGTGTTCTGGGTGGTTGCTAGGGCATTGCCATGCAGTTGTTAGCACATTGCTATGCGGTTGTTAGGGTGTTCTGGGTGGTTGCTAGGGCATTGCCAACTCAGAAGAATAAAAAAATGCCAAAGGTAGGGTGAGTCTATGGGAATTATCAGTAAAAATCTATAAACTCACTGCTGCAGTGCTAATGAGTCCTGACTGTTCGCCAAGCCATTGCCATACGGTTGCTAAGGTGTTCTGAGTGGTTGCATGCATGTTGCTAAGGTTGTTAGGGCGTTATGCAGTTGTTAGGATGCTCTGGGTGCAGGGCATTGCCATGCAGTTGCTATGCGGTTACTAGGCTCGTCTGTGTGATTGCTAGGGCATTGCCATGCAGTTGTTAGTATGTTGCTATGCTGTTGTTAGAGTGTTCTGGGTTGTTGCCAAGGTATTACCATGCAGTTGTTAGCACATTGCTATGCGGTTGCTAGGGTGTTCTCTGTGGTTGCTATGGCATTGCCATGCAGTTGTTAGTAAGTTTCTAAGTGGTTATTAACAACATATTGGTTTGCAGTTGCTAGGGTGTTCTGGGTGGTTGCCAGGGCAGTGCCATGCAGTTGTTAGTATGTTGTAATGCAGTTGTGAACAAGGGTGTAAATTTCATCTAACAGTAGGGGGGACAATAAACATAAAATTTCTCAAGAGCAGTTTTTGAAGGGGATACAAATAATACAGCCAAAATTGTACTTGTAAGGATAGATATGTGCACACAGCATGTGTACACAGCATGGAGACCATGTTTAAATATGAGTTCGGTTCATAGGTTCACCACGCGGTCATATTATAATTATTAAATTATTTTGTGTCCTCCACATAGTATTTTAGTTTTCGTCTGGGACTGAGGACATCTCTTATTTAGATATTCAACCACAGCAAGCCCACTGCACTTAACATCATATTGAGCAAAACCCAACACATTGGTAGGTCTAAAATATTAGCCTAATATCAGTTCACACACAGGCTTATTGCTGTGTTAGTTGTAGTGGGTGACTTACTATTCAACAAGCTACGGTATTAAACAAGCTAAGCTAGTTAAAGGGCCCAAAAATCCAAAAATGAAAATTAGTCCATGTTTTACTCACCCTCAAGGCATCCTAGGTGTATATGACTTTCTTCTTTTCCAATCAGACAATCAGAGTTATATTAAAAATTGTCCTGGCTTTCAAGTCTTATAATGGCATGGGTGGGTGTTTTTGTTCAACAGTCAAAAAGTAGTCAAATAAAGCGCATCCATCCATATTAGAATCGATGCGTTTTTGTAAGAAAAATATCCATATTTAAAACGATATAAACAGTTTTGTGTAACTTCCGCTAACTGTCGTACGCGCGTTCACGAGAGAATGCCATTCCGGCGGATGACGTAGGACGTAGGTGCAGCACGTGCGAGTCTCGCGAAAAGCAACGTTTGTTTACAGGAGCAAAGTAAACTAATTTTCCTTACTTTACCAAAGGAAAACCAGTCTCCTCTTGGCTTATATTGAAATCCTCTGACATTTTTCTTTACAAATCCTCGTTCTGTGCTTCTAATTCGTGACCGGCGTTTTGTTTTGTTCTCTCTCTGTCGCACTTTCGCATTCCTCACTAATCATCGGTGCTTACGCTACGCATACATCCTACGTCATCTGCCTACGACAGTTAGGAGAAGTGAGAAAAAGGTGTTTATATCATTTTAAATATGGATATTATTCTTACAAAGATGCATCGATTTGCTACAGGAGGCCTTTAAACTTCAAATGCTTTTTTTTGCATTTGTATTGTTTCACTACTTACACAATTATTTTAAGTATATGTCCATTATATTATTTACAATAGACAGAGTGGTTTGTAAGGACATTTTTAGGGGGACAACCCTGAGATGGCACTCCAACACCCCCCAACACGTTGCTATGCAGTTGTTATGGTGTTCTGGGTGGTTGCTAGGGCATTGCCATGCAGTTGTTAGCACATTGCTATGCGGTTGTTAGGGTGTCAGGGCATTGCCATGCAGTTGCTATGCGGTTACTAGGCTCGTCTGTGTGATTGCTAGGGCATTGCCATGCAGTTGTTAGTATGTTGCTATGCTGTTGTTAGAGTGTTCTGGGTTGTTGCCAAGGTATTACCATGCAGTTGTTAGCACATTGCTATGCGGTTGCTAGGGTGTTCTCTGTGGTTGCTATGGCATTGCCATGCAGTTGTTAGTAAGTTTCTAAGTGGTTATTAACAACATATTGGTTTGCAGTTGCTAGGGTGTTCTGGGTGGTTGCCAGGGCAGTGCCATGCAGTTGTTAGTATGTTGTAATGCAGTTGTGAACAAGGGTGTAAATTTCATCTAACAGTAGGGGGGACAATAAACATAAAATTTCTCAAGAGCAGTTTTTGAAGGGGATACAAATAATACAGCCAAAATTGTACTTGTAAGGATAGATATGTGCACACAGCATGTGTACACAGCATGGAGACCATGTTTAAATATGAGTTCGGTTCATAGGTTCACCACGCGGTCATATTATAATTATTAAATTATTTTGTGTCCTCCACATAGTATTTTAGTTTTCGTCTGGGACTGAGGACATCTCTTATTTAGATATTCAACCACAGCAAGCCCACTGCACTTAACATCATATTGAGCAAAACCCAACACATTGGTAGGTCTAAAATATTAGCCTAATATCAGTTCACACACAGGCTTATTGCTGTGTTAGTTGTAGTGGGTGACTTACTATTCAACAAGCTACGGTATTAAACAAGCTAAGCTAGTTAAAGGGTTAGTTCACCCAAAAATGAAAATTAGTCCATGTTTTACTCACCCTCAAGGCATCCTAGGTGTATATGACTTTCTTCTTTCAGACGAATCCAATCAGAGTTATATTAAAAATTGTCCTGGCTTTCAAGTCTTATAATGGCATGGGTGGGTGTTTTTGTTCAACAGTCAAAAAGTAGTCAAATAAAGCGCATCCATCCATATTAGAATCGATGCGTTTTTGTAAGAAAAATATCCATATTTAAAACGATATAAACAGTTTTGTGTAACTTCCGCTAACTGTCGTACGCGCGTTCACGAGAGAATGCCATTCCGGCGGATGACGTAGGACGTAGGTGCAGCACGTGCGAGTCTCGCGAAAAGCAACGTTTGTTTACAGGAGCAAAGTAAACTAATTTTCCTTACTTTACCAAAGGAAAACCAGTCTCCTCTTGGCTTATATTGAAATCCTCTGACATTTTTCTTTACAAATCCTCGTTCTGTGCTTCTAATTCGTGACCGGCGTTTTGTTTTGTTCTCTCTCTGTCGCACTTTCGCATTCCTCACTAATCATCGGTGCTTACGCTACGCATACATCCTACGTCATCTGCCTACGACAGTTAGGAGAAGTGAGAAAAAGGTGTTTATATCATTTTAAATATGGATATTATTCTTACAAAGATGCATCGATTTGCTACAGGAGGCCTTTAAACTTCAAATGCTTTTTTTTGCATTTGTATTGTTTCACTACTTACACAATTATTTTAAGTATATGTCCATTATATTATTTACAATAGACAGAGTGGTTTGTAAGGATATTTTTAGGGGGACAACCCTCAGATGGCACTCCAACACCCCCCCAACACCCCCCATCCCCCCCCGAGATTTACACATTTGTTGGTATGTAGTTGATAGGGTGTTCTGGGTGGTTGCTAGGGCATAGCCATGCAGTTGTTAACACGTTGCTATGCAGTTGTTACGGTGTTCTGGGTGGTTGCTAGGGCATTGCCATGCAGTTGTTAGCACATTGCTATGCGGTTGTTAGGGTGTTCTGGGTGGTTGCTAGGGCATTGCCATGCAGTTGTTTGCATGTTGCTATGCAGTTGTTTAGGGTGTTCTGGGTGGTTGCTAGGGTATTGCCACACAGTTGTGGATTTCTGAGCGGTTGCCATGCACATGTGTTTTTCTGAGCAGTTGTTAGCACATTGTTATGTGGTTGCTAGGTCAGATTTTTACATAATTTGGTCTTTAGGCTCTGGTCGCTCTTTCAGTGTAAGTCCTGTATTATCATCCATTAAGGAAAAATCATAAATCTGATAACTCCAAAATGTACAATACTTCAAATATAAGCAATAGTAATGATGCTTGCTTTAGCAAACACCCTAATTAGTGTATTTAAAGAATAACAGATGTGACGGAGGCCTTTGAAAAGACCTACACACACAATTGTGTGTGTGTAGTCCTGGTATTCCTTTATGTTATGGGGACCAAACCTCCCCACAAGGATAGTAATACCAGTAGAATTTTTTTTACCTTGTGTGGACATTTTTTTCCCCATGAGGAAACAGGCATATAAATAAATTTTGTACACTATAAAATGATTACGCCTATATGTTCTCATTAAACATGGAAACCAAACATGTGTGTGTGTGAGTGTGCTTGTGTGTGTGGTTGCTCATGCTGTGCAGCGCTGCCATTCTCAGCTGGTCTCTTCCTGATGTCAAAAGAAGCTGGTAGATTTGCAACAAAGGAAGTTCATAACAAGCTGCAGCGGCACATTTAGACCCACACAGTCTCTCTCTCTCTCTCTCTCTCTCTAATATTGAATACAGCTTGGCCTCTACGGACCAATCTTTTCCTAGTCACACCTTCTCCAGCTCACACTGCTACAGTCTTTAATTAGTTAAACTGTCACACAGTTACGCCATGCATGTCCCTGCAGACTACAAGCCAGCTACAAACTCACTCTAGTGAGCAACGGATGAACAATCAGTCTAACAGACATGATTTTATTCTGCAGATTTAACATATGACAGAAGAATGAATCAGAGCTGCCTTTAAATGTGAAATAAAGGTTTAAACCTTTTTAAGAACAGGATTCTTAGGATGGTACTCTTCGACATTTCCACTGAGCTTGATGCACCTAATAAATAAATAAAAAATAATAAAGATGAATGATTCCTGAAAACCTCCGTCTAAGACTTAAAATAAAAAAAAATAACACATAATTCAAATAATATAACATTAAAACGTAATAAAAACATAATGCATCGTTTAATGTAACTCAGGAAAAAGAAAGAGATTCATTACCAGTGAACTATAAGCGCCTACATAGCTATGTGTTCATTAAGTTTCTTTATATCAGTGTAGGGTCAAAACAACCCAATAGCTGGGTTTGTCCCTTTTTAACCCATCACTGGGTTATATTTAACCCAGCATTTTTTAGAGTGTATATCAAGTACAGATGCTTGTGTTTATCTTAGCACTCTATTTGCCTAAACTGAGATATTCAACAAAAATCATGACATTTCTTGGTGAGTATGATTCTCGTATTGACAGGCATTTATGTTTTATCTGATTCACCTTCCATTAAATGATTCAAGAATAACCGTTCAGTAAACACAGCTGATTTGGGGTCTAGGTGCCATGTGACTTATCCATAAACAATATACCACAATTGACTCAAATTCCCAGCGTAGGATTTAGTGTGAAGAGCAGCTATCAAAAGATTTGGAAGATAAATGGCACGCAGTAATGAGTCATTTTAATCTGTTGTGCTCAGGAGCTTTTATGACGATTATTGTGATTGATGCAGCTATGAATGATGCCAGTTCCACACTGCTGATCTCCTGCTGTTTTAAATGGATTGAATCTTGGTGTAAATTATTCACTTTATTAGTCACTGTATTATCCTGGTAACCCCTTAACCTCGAGCCCCTGGATCTAGTAAGTGATCAGTCATTTTGCATTTACATTTAGTCATTTTACTTTTATCCAAAGCGACTTACAAATGGGGGATACATAAAGCGATTCTTCTTAAAGAGGCAAACAGATACAGGAAGTGCTTGTAATACCAAGTTTCTAGACATTGTTCAAATAAGTACGAGCTAGAAAGAGAAGGAATAAGTAAAGAGAGAGAATTAAAAAAAAAAAAGTTTTTATGATGAAGTCAAGTTGCTTCGAAAGAGATGAGTTTTCAGCTGTCGCTTGAAAATTGTCAGGGATTCAGCATTCCGGATAGGGGTGGGAAGATCGTTCCACCAGCCAGGAACGGTGAGCGAGAATGTTCTGGAAAGTGATTTTGAGCCTCTCTGTGATGGTACCACGAGGCGTCGCTCACTAGCGGATCTCTGACTTCTGAAGGGGATGTAGATTCGTAGTAGTGAGTGGAAGTAGGCGGGTGCTGAGTCTGTGGCTGTTATATATGCAAGCATCAATGTCTTGAACTTGATGCGAGCTGCAACTGGTAGCCAGTTCAAGGAGATAAAGAGAGGTGTAACATGGGCTCTTTTGGGCTCGTTGAAGACCAGTCGTGCCGCTGCATTCTGAATCATTTGTAGAGGTTTGATTGTGCATGATGAACGTCCAGCCAGAAGACCATTGCAGTAGTCCAGCCTAGAAATGACAAGGGCCTGGACAAGAAGTTGTGCAGCATGCTCCGTTAGAAAGGGCCTAATCTTTCTGATGTTTTGCAATGCAAACCTGCAAGATTGAGCGGTCTTTGCAAATGTGGTCTTTGAAGGTCAGCTGGTCATCAAAGGTTACACCAAGATTTCTGACTGAAGTTTTTATAGTCATTTACAGCTATAAATATGCTCTGAGCTGAGTTCCCATGAGCAATGATGACACAAAACAGATCTAACAGGTCTAACTGTGTAGCAAGAAATCTGAGGCAATAAACAGGAAGGATGGAGAGAATGGACAGAAAGTGCTGGGAATGTGAAAATGCATTAACAGCATTGATTTAGATTTCCTTAGGAACTGCAACTACTATTGATTTTGCTGTAAGTGTTTCAAAAAGGCATTGACATCTTCAGGAGATTTACTGTCAAATTGGCATGACAAGTACTTATTTTCAAAGCATTTGTTTGCTGATTTGTACAAAAAAAACTATACAGTGTATGTTCATATAACAGTGAAATAATGAAGAGAAAGTCATGTTAGGTTCCAGAATAATCACAATGCACTTGCAGCACATAAACCTTACTACTTCTGTAATTTGATATTCATCAACAATATTACTGAAGATTCAATCTCAGTTAAGACATCACATATTCTAGCAATGAGATGAATATTTCAGTACTTTGAAAATATAAAACAGTTGGTGACTTCAACAGACTTATTTCAGCAAGAGACTATATACAAGGACTATAATACGGACCCAGCTGGCTGTGGGATGCAATCGTATGGTGTTAATATTTCCTCAGAAGAAAACCTGCTGCCAGACCTTTGGTGACTAACTTGCTGTGAAACTCCAGTAATAGCTATTCAGCTTTTCTAACTCAAAGTTGTTAGGCATAATTGTTGAAGTCAACATGAAATTACAATTGACCCTGATACCTCTCACACATTCTCATTGTGCAAAAACATGAGACTATAAATGTAGGCTAATAACTTCTATAATGCTATTCTATAAACTAATATGGTAATATTAATTTAACCTGATGGTTAAATGAAAGCTCCAGTCTATATTTTTCCTGTTTTACTTGGAAATAAAATAATGCAAGTAACATGGATTGGGAATGCCAATTTATATTGACTTTAGTTGTCTTTTTTTTTGCAGTATTTTTGTATGAACCTTTCCAGTCCAGGGCGAATTTTACAGTATACCACAAATACACACTATT
>NW_015505831.1:724431-739113 GCF_001515645.1 Sinocyclocheilus grahami
AGGCATTGACATCTTCAGGAGATTTACTGTCAAATTGGCATGACATGTACTTATTTTCAAAGCATTTGTTTGCTGATTTGTACAAAAAAACTATACAGTGTATGTTCATATAACAGTGAAATAATGAAGAGAAAGTCACGTTAGGTTCCAGAATAATCACAATGCACTTGCAGCACATAAACCTTACTACTTCTGTAATTTGATATTCATCAACAATATTACTGAAGATTCAATCTCAGTTAAGACATCACATATTCTAGCAATGAGTTGAATATTTCAGTACTTTGAAAATATAAAACAGTTGGTGACTTCAACAGACTTATTTCAGCAAGAGACTATATACAAGGACTATAATACGGACCCAGCTGGCTGTGGGATGCAATCGTATGGTGTTAATATTTCCTCAGAAGAAAACCTGCTGCCAGACCTTTGGTGACTAACTTGCTGTGAAACTCCAGTAATAGCTATTCAGCTTTTCTAACTCAAAGTTGTTAGGCATAATTGTTGAAGTCAACATGAAATTACAATTGACCCTGATACCTCTCACACATTCTCATTGTGCAAGAACATGAGACTATAAATGTAGACTAATAACTTCTATAATTCTATTCTATAAACTAATATGGTAATATTCATTTAACCTGATGGTTAAATGAAAGCTCCAGTCTATATTTTTCCTGTTTTACTTGGAAATAAAGTAATGCAAGTAACATGGATTGGGAATGCCAATTTATATTGACTTTAGTTGTCTTTTTTTTTGCAGTATTTTTGTATGAACCTTCCCAGTCCAGGGCGAATTTTACAGTATACCACAAATACACACTATTTTACACCACCACTATAAAATATGCCATTACGCCTTAAATTCAATGGCAAGACTTGGTAAAGAGCACACACTTTAAAATGGTTTTAAATTTCAAAACTGTATGATTTTTGTTAATTAATTTGTTAAAATGGTATGTTTTTTGTAAATTAATAATTAATATAAAAGTGTGCCCTTAATATTTGAATGTATTATATTTTTACTGACATCGTTACAAATATGATTAAAATAACTAGAAATATGGGAATTAACGGGACATTTTTCGTCTGAAAGGTAAGTTACTAAGGTATTAATTACTTATTTATTGAGCTGTTGTATTTAAAATGAATGTCAGTCTTTTTATTTAATAAAAAGAAAACATAGAATAGAAAAAAGAATAGAGCAAGCTAGTGTTAGAGGTCTTTTTTGCTTTTGTTAATTGTATAATAAATACAAAGAAAACAAATAGAATACAAAAAGATTAGAGAAGCTAGTATTAGTAAAAAAAGAAAAAAAGCAGTAAATAAATAGAGTTTAAATAGAGTAGAAAGTCTAAAAGGGGCAAGATTTTTTTATATATATTTTTTTTTATAAAGAATAGAATTAGAATAGCGAGTGGTAGAGTTAGAGGGTCAAATAAAGAAGTATAGAAGCCAGTGTAAGTTCTTTGTTACAGTACTTGCTGCCTGGTGCCCACGCTATGCTATGACCGAATGTTTGATATTGTTGAATTATTGTTGAATTGTCTAATGTAATTTTCCTGTCATGTTGACGTTGCTGTAGCACTGTGAGAACAGCGGTGGCTCTATAGGTCACACCGCTTAGATACATGTACAACATGATGTGACAGCCCTATTATATGTAAGGTCATAAAGTTTCTCAGTTTACTCTAGAGGTGATGCTCTTTTAAACCTTTTATTCGCTGCTGTTGACAGCTCTGAAGCATCAGCTGAACTTTAATGCACTGCCCTTCACGTCTAGTTCTTTAATTGCAGGATTTAAATCGGAATCAGAATCAGAATCAGCTTTATTTGCCAAGTGTGCGCAAACACACAAGGAATTTGTTGTGGTTTTTAAGAAGCTCTTGGTACATACATGCATACATACATACATATATACATACATATCTGACATGAGAACAGCAATATTTAAATAAGACTTAACAATAAATAATAATGTGTATGAATCTGGAACAGAAGATTTATGTACAGATTTGTGCATTATTTACTTTATATATACAGCTGTATAAAAATATGCATATGTATTTACATAGTACTTGAGAGAGAGGCAATAATTAGAGATGGAGAATGAATTACAGGCATGAATTACAGAACACAGGTAATAATTCCTGTGTTAGCTGTTTAGGCTGGAGATGGCATGGGGGGAAAAAACTATTTTTTATGCCTAGATGTTCTTGTGCACAGAGATCTGTAGCGTCTGCCTGAGGGGAGAAGTGCAAACAGGTTGTGTCCGGGGTGAGAGGGGTCTTTGATGATGTTACCTGCCCGTTTCTTCACTCTGGAGTTGTACAAGTCCTGAAGATTGGGCAGGTGGACACCAATGATCCTTTCTGCTTTCCTAACAGTCTTCTTATATCTGATTTACTGGCTGACCCAAACCAGACAGTTATAGAGGAGCACAGAACCGACTCAGCAACAGCTGAGTAAAACTGTGTCATATGCACCTGTGGCAGGTTGAACTTTTTCAGTTGACGAAGGAAGTACAACCTCTGCTGAGCCTTTTTCACAATGGAGTCAATGTGAGTGTCCCACTTGAGGTTCTGAGAGATGGTTGTATTGAGGCCGATGACGGTAGTGTCATCTGCAAACTTCAGGAGTTTGACAGAGGCGTCTTTAGAGGTGCAGTCATTTGTGTAGAGTGAAAATAGCAGTGGGGAGAGAACGCAGCCCTGAGGAGCCCCAGTGCTGATGGTGCAGGTGTTGCATGTGAGTTTTCCCATCCTCACTAGCTGCTGCCTGTCTGTCAGGAAGCTGGTGATCCACTGACAGATGGATGTGGGTACAGAGAGCTGGGTCAGTTTATTCAGAATTACTGATCCAAAACTTTTGAACAGAAGTGTATATAATTTTATTATTATTATTATTATTTACATTAATATGTATTATAATAATAACTAAAATCTATTTCTATAAATTATATAAATCAATATAATTTGAATATTTTATATATTACAATTATATATAAATAAATATATTGCATATATATGTATATATAAATATATATATTGTATGTATATATATATTTTTATATATATATAGTATATATATATATATATATATATATATATATATATATATATATATATATATATATATATATAGGTTAAATATAGCAAGGTGTAACAAGTTTTTTAAAGTGAAAATCTCATTCATTTTCCTTTACACAGGAATTTACTTTACAATAACATATGAACAATGACAGTCCCACTGTGAGTTACGAGGTTGTTAACAGATATATGCTTTTGTTAAAGCCATCAATCTGCATTATTTCAACTTATTTATTTGAATAATCATGTTTACCAGTAGATTTTCTGCAGAAAACCTACAATACATGTGATTCTGCATAGAAATCTTAAGGCTCTTTCACACCAAGAATGATCTATAAAAATGGATATAACAATTAGCATCTACACCAATGTTCAATAATGTACTTCTTTTTATTATGAGTAACTTTAAATACTAAAGCCTCTTGAATTTGAGTGGATTCTGATTGGCTGTCAATGTTTTTATTGTTCATCAGCTGAAAAAAATTGTTTTGAATATATACTGGCGTAATTATTTGTATAATTGTAAATCGCTTTAGGATAAATGCATTGCTAAATGCATAAATATAAATGACCTTCCTATTCTCATAAAACTAGTAAGATTATTGAATTATTGAAGATTAAGAATTAGTAAGATTATTATTATAGTAATTGCTGTAGTTATTGTTATTGGTGTGGATGTCCCTGGTGTGTACAGTAATAATATAAATGCTTGTCTTATAATAAATAATAAAATGTATGAATAATAATCAGAATAAACAGTTATTTTGCTAAAGTTCAGTTGCTATTATGCTAGGGTGGCTGCCTTGTTGTGCTATGCTGTTGCCAAGGTGTTCTGAAGGTATGCCATTCTTGTTTAATTTAGTGGGCTGGACTGTGAAAATCGTTGCATTGGAATATTTTCTTGTTTTAGATATATACAGTATATATATATATATATATATGCAATTAGCATCTACACCAATGTTCAATAATGTACTTCTTTTTATTATGAGTAACTTTAAATACTAAAGCCTCTTGAATTTGAGTGGATTCTGATTGGCTGTCAATGTTTTTATTGTTCATCAGCTGAAAAAAATTGTTTTGAATATATACTGGCGTAATTATTTGTATAATTGTAAATCGCTTTAGGATAAATGCATTGCTAAATGCATAAATATAAATGACCTTCCTATTCTCATAAAACTAGTAAGATTATTGAATTATTGAAGATTAAGAATTAGTAAGATTATTATTATAGTAATTGCTGTAGTTATTGTTATTGGTGTGGATGTCCCTGGTGTGTACAGTAATAATATAAATGCTTGTCTTATAATAAATAATAAAATGTATGAATAATAATCAGAATAAACAGTTATTTTGCTAAAGTTCATTAGTATAACTGTAGGCTGCAGTTGCCAAGCAATGTCACAATTGTGCTTATTAACATAGAGTGTGCGTCTACAGATGTGCATTTAGCCATACCGTGACTTGTTGCTCATCCAATCAGAGAATGAAATGTTCTATAAATTTCATTAAACACTAGTGGACATTGTCCCCAATTATTTTATGCAAATCAGCCTCGTTACAAATAAAAATTCACATTCTGTGTGACGCCTCATAATTACAGTTCCAGCATGTAGCATGTTTACAGCCAGTTTTTAAGCAAACCTTTCGTTTCACATTTCATCTGTTGAACTGAAAGGAACAGTATAGCCACACTTGTGCGGATGGCCACGGTCGACTGCGCCGCTCTCCAATTACCTTAGTTTAAAATTGACATTCAGGCTGGCATACTTAATCTGCTTGGGACCTTGAGCGTGCGAAAATTGTCTCTCCTTTGATTTCACTGTGTCTAAAAATAATACCTACAGTACGAAAGCGCACCTGTGCTAGCCGAGGTAATGCCTAGCAACAGTGCTGCAAGCACTCACGTGTATCCCTGACTAGCAATGACACTGGAGACTCGCTTTTGAACTCGTTTCTGACAGTATAGAATTTATGGGACACGTCAGTTACATAACTGGGAATGCTTTATGGTGTAGCTTTATTTTAATGTGAGCTATAACAGGTTCTATGGTTACATTAGTAAGCTTTGTCAGTGAATCTCTGAGGATGATTTGTTACGCCCCCTGCTGGTCTGTGAACTTGTCACTGGCTCTGCATTTGACGACATCATGGCTATATTTGGAATGGCGTACTACAATATTACTCTTACTATTTCTTTTGTGCATATAGTTAGTATACTGTGCACAGTGAGCAATATTTTTTTTATACATCGAAAGTTATTATTATTAGGCAGAGGCATGATTCAAACGCGAGTTTTGAGCAGTGTAGAGTAGCGCTTGTTGTTTGTCATTTCTCACTAATGCAAACATTTATATTTTATGTTTACGCAGCGCGATGCAATGCAACGCAACGCATAAAAAGACAGTATAATTATGTCCCTACTGGATGCAACAAATGCCTCGTTTATAATAGGTTTTTACTGGTTTTGTCTCGTCACTCCGGGACATGGCATCACAGTATGGTAGGGGCATAACATTTTCGTCACACGATTGAGGTATTCGGCCAATCACAACGCACTGGATAGCACACCTATCAGAGCACACCTCCCTTTTCAGACCGATAAGCTTTGTAAAAATCGACGCGTTTCTGAAAGGCGGTGCATGTGGAAAATAATGTTTTTTTAACCGTAAACCGCATAAACACATTCTATTACACCAAATACACAAAATAATGTTCTTTTTAGCAACATCATATGACCCCTTTAACTTAGTTAAGTAGATTTGACTTAATTCCATTCTTAAATTTTACTTAAAAATATGTGTGCAAAAACTTGCAAAAATCAGTGTAAATTGTAAATGAGACAATAAGGAATGATTAAAATGTGAAGAATAACAGGTTTGTATTTTTTAAGTAATTTTGAATTCATTTATTTAATGAATCTTCTATTTACTACCAGTATTTTCTCTAAAAAAGGTCACTGTGGGTCTATTTTTTGGCATGAAATGGAAATTCTTCTTTTTTTTCTAAATGCATCTTAATGATGCATGATGCCACCATGTTGTGAAAGTGCTGTGTGATTTGTTGTGAAAGCGAAACTACTTTGTTTGGGCTTCCAAAAGAGGACGATATCTGCTTCGTCATGCCTGGAGCTGATCCGGGCTGGTCGCTGAGGAAATACTACAACTTTGCGCTGTGGATCACCGGATCGACTTTCACTGTGGACGAAGCGGAGTCCAGCCCGGGGTCGTCACATGTGGTTGCCGCAAACCCTCTGGACGCTCCTTCATCGAATCCGCCAGCCGTGCCGTTCTCAAGCCCTCCGGCCTCCACTCACTCTAGCCCCTGGCCTCTGCTCACTCTAGCCCTCTGCTCACTCTAGCCCTCGGCCTCTACTCACTCTAGGCCGCCGTGTGACGCTGTGTTTCGTTGTGAAAGCGAAACTACTTTGTTTGGTCTTCCAAAAGAGGACACAACTACAAATCAGTGGTTAAGTTGGATTTACAACACTGTTCCAGAACAGTTCAACCCAAATATTCATTTGTGTGCAGCACATTTTATGGAGGACTGTTTCCTGATCCTGGTAGTGTAGACTACAATGCCGGCTGTTCTGACTCACAGACTGTAAGTAAGTGTTTTATATTTAAAGGATTTGCCACTGAAGATTCAAATGCGAGTTTTGGGCAGTGTAGAGTTGGGCTTGTTGTTTGTCATTTCACAGATCACAAATGCAGACATGGTTTTATGTTTACGCGGCGCGATGCAACGCAACGTGTAAAAAGACAGTATAAATTATTATAATCCATAATTATGTCCCCACTGGATGCAACGAATGCCTCGTTTGTAATGGGTTTTCATGTTTTTGAATCATCGCTCCGGCCTGACAGGGCACCATCACAGTATGGTGATTGGTGTAACATTTCCGTCACACGCTTGAGGTATTCGGCCAATCATAACACACTGGATAGCTGGCCAATCAGAGCACACCTCGCTTTTCAGATGGATGAGCTTTGTAAAAATCTACGCATTTCAGAAAGGCAGGGCATAGAGGAGAAACAATAATGTACAGTATGTGGAAAATAATGTGTTTTTTGAACCTTAAACCGCATAAACACATTTCATTACACCAAATAATGTTCTTTTTAGCAACATCATATGACCCCTTTAATGTTTTTTTTTTTTTTTTAACAACAGACTTATGTCTTCTTATGACTTTTCCAATTGTTTAGTCCACTTAGTCTATCCTTTCTTAAAATCACCTGCAAGCTTGCATTCAGATCGGATAAAAAGAAGCCTCCACCTTACATTTTTTTTCTTTTTTAATAGTGTATTAATTAGTGTTCCTGTGGCTCAGTGGTAGAGCATTGTGTTATCAGCGCTAAAGGTCGTGGGTTCGATTCTCAGGGAACACTCATACTGGTAAAAAATGTATAGCCTGAATGCACTGTAAGTTGCATTGGATAAAAGCGTCTGGTAAATTCAAAAGTTATTGTTATTATTAATTTTAATAATCTGTTTTATTGGGATGTGAGTGGTTAGTGAGGTCATGTTGACAATACAGTATAATAATATTTGAATTATTGCATGTTTTTACCGCAAGCTATTGTTAGTGGAAATGATAACAAGGACAATTTTTTTTTTAACAAAAATAAAAACTAAACTTGCAAAAGAATGAAAGTAAAGTAAAAAGTGATGACTAATATATGACTTAAAATTCAAAATTTCATATTATTAATTTCATTTTATTTATTCATTTAATTTATCTCATTCAATTAACATAAAACAAATTACTGTTCACTTGTTGCACTTTTGATGTTATGTATTGTCTATTTAAAAAATGAATAGTAGGCAATATTTAGTGTATACTATATTAGTATTGCATTTAGATCTCCAGTCGGAATATTCCCCAGTTCATTCCCTTGACTGTTTGTGCTAAAGGCCCAGCTGCATCTTGTGCATGCTAAATGAAAAGGGTGAGCTCTCTTTAACATAAGTGATGTTTATTAGCTCCAATTAGCTCTCCTGAGGTGGGCTGCTGTGGCATCACAGGCCGGGTTTGAACTGGTCGCAATGAAAAACAGCATCATGAATGTATCGGGTTAAGTTTTGTTGTTAATTATGTCAGTGTGGTGTGAATGATGCATCACAGAAGAGACAGCCTGACACAACGCATGTTTAATGTTGCTCTTTTTATTTGCTATTTTTTTCTAGGGCTGCACGATTAGGGGAAAAAGTGTAATTGTGATTTTTTTTTTCCCCCGGTAAAAATTATGATTGTGATTTAAAAAGTCATTACAGGTTTACTGTAGGGCTGCACAGTTTGCCCAAAATTGTGTGATTATGTATCAATATGACTATAATAATTATAATAATAATAATATTATTATTTACTAAATAAAATGAAATTAATAAATAAAAACTAAATTAACTAAATTACTATTGGAATATTTCACCTTAAAATGGAAACATTGAGTATTTAAGAAAAATTATTTTAGTTGACATTACAACTGTAAAATTACAATACTAATATTTATGATTTTCATTTTAAAATGGTCATATCACAATATCTTAACTTTGTTTTTATTTGAATCAATTGTGCAGCTTTGTGAATCAAAACTCCTGATATCTATGATAAAAACTTCGAACAATCAGTCAATCCACACATAACCATGAGCAATCCATAAATATACAGTATATGGTGATTTGCAAATACAGATTCAACAATCCGTTCCTAAATGTAAAAATTGTGAAATGTGTGAACTTTGTGTTTGGGATTTGTATTTTGAATTTGTGAAGAATATTTTTGTGAATGTGCATCAGGTAATGCATATAAATAGTATTTTTTATATGCATTTGTGAATCATAAAATTTGAATGTGAATATGCAACTGTAGTTCATTCATTAATTGATTATTCGTAATGAATTCCTACATTTTAAAACGTTTACAAAATGTGTGTGTTTATAAATCATATTTTGAATTAGTAAATTGTGAATGTGCATTAGATTACACGTGAATAGTATTTTAATGGGCATTTTTTATTCATATAATTATGTTTTAAATTAGATTATGCATTTAGGAATCTGTTATGCATTCATAAATTGAATCTTAATCAATTCTTAAATGTTAAAGCCATTAAAACGGTGATATTTTGTGTATGTGTAATTAGGTAACATATTGCTATGTGCATTTATGAATCCTAATATTTGAGGTTATGATTCATAATCAATTCCCACATTTTTAAATATTTAGAAAATGTGTTTGTAAATCATGTTTTGAATTTGTGAATTGTATTTTGTGAATAAGCCCCAGCGAATGGTATTTTGAAATGTGCACTTGTGAATAGTAATATGTGAATGTGAATTAGTAGGTTATGCATTTGTGAATCATAAGTTGTGAATATATTCATAGTGATACAATTATCCCGCATGCATTAACTCCTTGGAAACGAGTGAGAAGTTTTTAGCAGCTTGATTTGCTCATGTGGTGATTGTGTTTGTTGTAGATATCATGTGATGCATTAATTGGAATCCAGGCATATTAAAATAGCGTGCAATTGTGACAGCTCAATGTGCGTCGTGGGAGAGGAGGTTTGGATTAATTGATGCCAGATTTTCAGGGCTGTTGACTCTCTGCAGTTTTAATTAATGGATGGAAATTGCATGTATATTAATGAAATTCACTTGCGTCCCTGTTCATGCATTTTCACTTTAACCTTGCACTGTGTTCACCTGAGAAGCCCTAGAGCCTTGAGCGCCACGGCCTGAGGCTTTGGAGCTCCATAGTGAGAGTTTCATATTTTGACTGGCACTTCAAAAACATCAATAAAATGACCATACCATTATAGGCATGTCCAAATAAATAATTAATTGGAAGAATAGCAATAACCATCAAGTCTTTGTGGAGCCAGTGAATGATTCACTTTCACTGTCCGCATCTTATGTTTGAATAGAAGTGATGGGCATGAAGCTTTAAGCGATTCTTTGGCAGGAGAGAGTATATAGGGTTTCCTGAATAGGATACAGAAACCTGAGAGCATGTGGAGACCTGGATTACACGCTCACATTACACTGGCTTTACTGAATAAATCATCAGCGTTAGATAAAGCCAGCTTCTCTAGTGTACTTCAATCATCTCTGTTTGTGCAAACCGTCCATCAAACTCTTCATTTAGTCCTGTCTGTAGCAAAACACACTTCTCGGGCTGAACAATTGACAGAGCTTTCGCGAAACGCCCGTTGTCGCTCTGTGTTTATGTCTCTTGATATTCAGCAGGTGACCGGCGTTCTGTGAGAGCGCGATTTGGTTTCCTAACAATGGAAACTAAAATGGAGGTGCTTTAATTGCTTCCGACCTCCAATCCCTCGGCCTGCTCTCTCTCTCTCGCTCTCTTTCTCACTTTCTTATTTTGTCTTTGTCTTTTTCTGACTGTGCTGTGTTAGAGGTGATGGGAGAGAGAGCGGGCCTGGAAGGCCGACAGAGAATACGGAATCTAACACTGAACTGAGAGCTGCTAACTACTGAAGACTGCACATCATCAACAGGTGTGTGTACTGCTCGATCTATCTATCTATCTATCTATCTATCTATCTATCTATCTATCTATCTATCTATCTATCTATCTATCGTTCCATCATTTTATATATTGCTCTATCATTCTATCTATTAGGGCTGCAAAAAACTCATATTGCGATATTTTGTTTTTCTGTGATATATATTGCGATATGAAAAAAAAATCACCAGATGACTTGAATAGCTCTATTTGGGGGGAAAAAAAATCAATGATTAGGGGGATTTTGTAGGTGAGTAAATCATCATAGAAAATAAACAAATTACAAGCATAGGTAAATATAATAGAACAAAAGATACAAATGAAATAAACAGTGCTTTATATTTTTCAGGTAAGTCTAGAATTCAGGTACAGAAATGGAAAAATCTAATGTAAAATAACACTAGTCTTCACTGTATAAATTAAATCTAATAAATCTGAGTTAAAGCTACAAAAGTGATTTTTCTCTGTTTTGTTGTTTGATATGACACAGAAAGCCTCACGAACATTAAACTGCTGTGAACCAATATACTGTTATATATCCATTTTCTTTCTCCCTTGTTTACCTTCACCTAAACCATAAGCAACTGTGTTTGCAAGGATAGTTGCAGAGACATGCGTTTTTACATAATTTTGCGCGTATGTGTCATTTCAGGCACAAATAGACACGGAAGTGAATGGAATTCGATGTTCACGTGCATCTGCGTGGCTCTCACCGTGTCTACACTGGACGCGACAAAATACTATAGAACCCATTATAATCAGTGATGCTGTCTACACTGCGATGTGACTATCGCGGATGCGCACATCACGATATCGATGCTGAAACGATATATCGTGCAGTCCTAATATCTATCTATCTATCCATCTAAAACGATTTGCGTTCACACACATCCGTGAAAACGGCCAAAAACGCTGTCTTACGTGTGCCAGGCCGGTTACACTTTACTTGAAGGGGTGTGCATGAGACTGACATGACACCTTCATAATCATGACATGCCACATGTCATGAATATGAAGGTTTTTTATGCATGTTTATGACAACTGTCATTAAGTGTCATTCATTCAGTTATGTGATTTTTAATGCAAAGATGACATTGCTTGAGATGTCTTTGTTATGGGCTATGGTTAGCGGTAAGGGTAGGGGTAGGGTTAGGTCAAATAATATCATTTTTGCATTAAAAATGACATAACTGAGCGAATGACACTTAATGACAGTTGTCATAAACATGCATAAAACCTCCTTCATATGTCATGTCATGATTATGAAGGTGTCATGTCAGTCTTATGCACACCACTTCAAGTAAAGTGTTACCGCCAGGCCTACTATAATGGTGGCATTTTCAAAAACTTGCACTTTGAAACCCGTTTTCAGTCCCCAAATCGCCGTAGTCGTGTAAACAAACAGGCAAAAAGCATAAAAAGTTTCCCGTTTTTGGCTGAAAATGTTGTCGTGTAAATGCTCTCTAAATCTGGCATTGCTGTAATGCCTCGGCCCATTTGCCAATTAAACGCGTCTCTCATGGAGAGAGGGAAAGTGTGTTGATTAGACCTTTAGAACACGTCCAATTGCACAGAGACTATAAAACCACGCTGTAACTAAGGCGAGCCAGAGCACGGTTCACAACCTCTCCCGAGGGATTTCATTGCAAAGTGTCGCCGAGTCTGAGGGAGACGTTGTTCTAATATCAGTGCATTGTAGCGAAACTCCATAAACATTTATGGAAATGTAGAGTTTAAATGCAGCTCAGGTCCCTTGGTTGTCGAGAGAGAAAGAGAGTCGTCTTAGGCTTTCATCATTCCCTTCTTAATCTAAAGAGAAAAATTCCCCAAAACCTCTGCCCTCATTATTGCTCAGTGATGTGAATGTTGTGACAGAGGTAGGACGTGACCTTGCGCTCCTCAAAAGCTTAAATTAAAGCAACGTCGAACGTACATCAGTTACTTGATGGCTGAACAGCAAAAAGAAGCTCAGGTCAAGGCCTGTGTCCTTGTTTTAGCATTCAGCGAGAGTTTGAAGTGAAACATTGCTTGATATAAGACTCTTAAGTCAAGGCTGAGAAAGAAGTGAGGTGAGTTTATTCACTCAAGTTCTGTACAGCTGTGACAGTCCTGAATATCTTATACTTAAAGGAATAGTTCACACACACATTTTGAAATTGTTTGCTCATACTCATATTCTTCCAAACCTGTATGCTGTTATTATGTGTGGAAAACAAAATGAGAACAAAATAAAAACACTTGTTAAACAATTTTAAAACTTACATGTCACAAGTCATGGAAAATAATGCAATTTAAATCATTAGTCTCTAAAAATCTTCCTCATATGTCACATTCTGTTATTATTCATTTGAATATTCAGACTGGTACATTGCATTTAATTAAAGCGCACACAAGTACAAATGGTTGTTTGGTCATATATCTCTGATATGGCTTCAGAAGTCTCAAATTGACTACTTTTATGCTACTTATTTGGTACGTTTATGATTCATTTGGTGCTTAAATCATGCTTTTTACCTTTTGTAGCTTGTCAGATGTGCTTATTGAGAACTGTCATTGAGTTCAAAATGTGTTCTACTGAAAAAAATAACAGCAATGCAAGTTTAAAACTTCAGAGTGAGTAATGTCTGAAAAATATCTGCAAAAAAAAAAGTTTATATTACAACTTACAAATACAGCGACAGTTCTGAGTGAAGAAAAGACTGAAATTTAAGTTGTTAGTCACCATAGAGCTTCCACATTTTGTTATTATTCATTTGATTATTCTGATGCATTGCAATTGACTTTGATGCACATAAAATTTGGTGCTTATGTGGTGCTTTTTTATTTTTGTAGCTTGTCAGATGTGCTTATTGAGAACTGTCATTGTATGGAAGTTAGAAATGTGCACTACTGAAAAAATGACAGCATTTTTAAATCGCATTTGATTGCAATACACTCAAAAACCAATGTTGTTTTGGTCATATGTTTTTGGTTTGGCTTCAGAAGACTAATAATATAGAGCACAAGTTGTATGGACTACTTTTATGTTACGTTTATGATAAATTGCTTAAATTATGCTTTTTCCCCTTTTTGGAGCTTGTCAGATGTATAAAAAGTTTAAAATGTGCTCCACAGGAAAAACTAACATCATTCCAGTTTGAAACGACCTGAGTGTGAGTGGATAAAGTCTGAATTTTCATTCTTTGGATGAACTATTATTCCCTTAAAAGCTACGCTGGTATGAGCACCGTTTTTATTTTTTGAGCAAATGTGAACTGCTCTAAGAGATGCTGCTTTCTTCCAAATGGGAGCTATAACAGGATGAAATGCTGGAGTTTTGTTGATGTATGACTGTGATATTCCTCTCCACTCGGTGGAGACTTGTTCAAACGGCAGAGTTGTGTTTTACTTTGTTTGACAGGGTATTTTTTGCAAGCCTATTGATCCTTTTCAGGAACGGAGCGCCTTCTCTTGCACTAAAGCCATTTTAGAGTTATTTGCAAGTCATTTCTCCTTGCTCTTGTTTGGGGCTTGTGTTTGTGAAGCGAGATCTTATTAGGGGAGGCATGAAATGAACCGTTTCGAATCATAATTCACGGTCACAGCAAGAGATTCATTCAGTGTAGAGCTTTACAGCTGCTTTATGTGTCTTTGGTGCCTGCACGCTGCGCTGCAATTAAATAGTCAACCTGATCAATAAGATAGCATATCTCTACTCCTAAGTGACTTTAAAAACTCGAAAAGTTGGCTATAACACTAATAAAAGTATAAAAGTGTGCTCTAGAGATTTTAAACAATTGCACTCATTCGTTTATGGTCGGTCTCTTGTGGTACTACTAGTTTTTCTTACTAAACCAATAATGTATTCATCGGCTCTGTTACACAATGTAGTTAGCTGCCTACATAGACAGCATTTTAAGGCAAAGGATTTTTAAGAAAATTCATATTAAAGGGGTCATATGATGTTGCTAAAAAGAACATTATTTTGTGTATTTGGTGTAATGAAATGTGTTTATGCGGTTTAAGGTTAAAAAAACACATTATTTTCCACATACTGTACATTATTGTTTCTCCTCTATGCCC
>NW_015505831.1:739942-748810 GCF_001515645.1 Sinocyclocheilus grahami
AAAAACTTACTTACAGTCTGTGAGTCAGAACAGCCGGCATTGTAGTCTACTCTACCAGGATCAGGAAACAGTCCTCTATAAAATGCGCTGCGCACATCTGAATATTTGGGTTGAACTGTTCTGGAACAGTGTTGTAAATACAACTTAACCACTGATTTCTAGTCGTGTCCTTCCAAAAGAGCCGGCGACTTGAGTGAGAGGAGGCTGGCGGGCTTGCGGCAACCACATGTGAAAACCCGGGGCTGGACTCCGCTTCGTCCACGGTGAAAGCCGATCCACAGCGCAAAGTTGATGTTTTTCCTCAGCGACCAGCACGGATCAGTTCTAGGCATGACGAAACGGATATCGTCCTCTTTTGGAAGGCCAGACAAAGTAGTTTCACTTTCACAACGAAACACACGGCAGCAAAAATACTAAAGCGAGAATAAATGTTACGCCTTCTTTCTTTCCGTGAACATTTGGGCGGTGTTATGCAAATCTTCCCACATAGTGAGGTAGATATGTGGGGGCGAGTTAGAACGAGCCGTTTTAGGTAGGCGTGGTTGACTCTTAACTTTTATAAAGAATATCTCTTTGGATTTGAGACTTTAGTCTTTGCAACTTTACAGATTTTCTTTATGCACCAAGAGCTTGTAACACTCCAAAGAGAAAGGAAACATTTTAATTGCATCATATGACCCCTATAAACATAAATTCATATTAAAGTATAATTTTATATTTTATATATAATATTAATTGGCCATACTTGTATCATGTATCATGTCATTAATATGATTTATTTGCATTTATGTTTATATTTATTTATTAGTTTATTCCTATTTATATATTTGTTACAGCAAACTCGTTTTGATTTCCCCTACTGAATGTGTAGGGCACTTCACTGGGAGCATATGCTGTGGTCAGTTTCGGACTTGCTGGTCTTAAATCATCAGTTTGCTGAGGTTGAGTTGCTGTTGGAGGATTACGCTGCTGTTCTGCTGTTGAACCCTTGAATGAAGTAGGATTAGAGGAGGTCTTAACAGCAAACCAAATTATAAACAAACTGTTTTTCTGCACCACAAAGCTTTATCTATCACCTGTTAAGTCAGGACTTAGCAGGGCAGGAAAAATGTGTTTGTGGCTGTTCTCAGCGGGAATAGGAAAGTACTACAAACACACACTACAGGGCTTTTAATGTGCACAGCGCCTATGTAGTGGACAGCAGTTATGTGAGTTATCTACAGTTTTGATGTTGTGCATCTGATATGAAAACCTTAAAGCAATAATTCATCCAAAATGAAAATTCTATCATAATTTACTGACCCTGTTGTTCCAGACTTTTTTTTCCCTAGAAATGTATAAGGAGAACTTTATATCGAGCTATTTAATAACAGTATAAACAATCAAGAAGTTAAGATTTTCTATGCAGTATATACCCTACTACTTTATATATTTGAGCAGAATATAGATTATAGATATAAAGTGGTTCATACAACTCATGAACTAGTCTTCAGATAGCTTTACGTTAGTAACAAAGCGAAACATTTACCTCTTTTCCTCACATAAAGTTATCATATGACTTCTGAAGACTTGAAATATAATACAGAAGTCATATGAACTACTTTTTTGGTTATTTTATGGTGTACTTTCATCGTTCTGGAGCTTGATCAGTCATAAGCAAGCTTTATGATAATTCTTCAAAAATTCTCCTAGGTGAAATTACGGTGAGTAAATAATGAGAGGTTTAATTTTTAGGTCAACTACTCCTTTAATTTGCAATTTTATTTAAAATATTTTCTTATTATAAGCTAATTAGAGTCTTTATTGCGTGTCAGAGGAAGTCACTGGCTCTTTTATGAAGTGTACATCCATTTATTTCAATGAGAACATGAGTGCGGTCTTATTCGCTTCAATTATACAGCTCTGTGACCCAAAACCTGCTCATTTGGTTCATTCATTAATCTTAATGAGCAGCAATCTGTCTTGGCTTTTTGGTTCTTTTCCACATGAGTCTGGCTTTATCTTCCTCCGTCCGATCCTGACGGTTGATTACATACTGCTGTTCCTTTTCTTTGCGTGCACATTTGGGCGGCATTATGCTAATATTTCCACATAGTGATGTAGATATGTGGGGGCGTGTTAGAATGAGCCATTTTAGGTAGGCGTGGTTGACTCTTAACTTTTATAAAGAATATCTCTTTGGATTTGAGACTTTAGTCTTTGCAACTTTACAGTTCTTCTTTATGCACCAAGAGCTTGTAACACTCCAAAGAGAAAGGAAAACTTGAAATCGCATCATATGACCCCTTTAAGTCATTTCTATCACAACTAGTGTTGCCAATCGGATTTTTCAAAATAATAACCACCTTCAAACAGATTTCCTGAACACACTCTCCACTGCCTGGCTGCCATTGGTTGGTCTAAGAGATAGTCCCTCCCCCAAACTCACATCATTGGTTGAGCCTGTGTTGGGCTGTTTGAACAAATAAGCATTGTTTTTGATAAGTAATAAAAGTTTACACTTGGGAAAATGAAACTGTGATTTGAGATAGTCATCTTAGCATCAGTGCTATATTATACTATAGTATATGCTATTATATTATTTTGAATAGGCTTTTTTATTTTTTCAGTTTCCATTTTAGTTCATTCAAGTTTTTGTAATTTTGATATGTTATGTGCTTTGATCATTTTTATTGCTATTGTTATTTTTATGTATTTTTATTTAGTTTTCAATTACTTTGTTTCAGTTTTAGTTTGAGTAATTTTACCCACTTCAACTTATTTTGTAATGTGCTTTGATAACTTTTTTATGTTTTTAAAATATTTTAATTTCTTTTTTGTTTTATTATTATTATTTTTATTTTTTATTTATTTGATTTGATTTCAGTTTTAGTCATTTTAGTACTTAAACTTCAACTTTTTATTTCAGTTTGTTGCTGATGCAACGTTTCTAATTTTTGTTTAAATTTCTATGTTTTTAATTGTACATTTATATTATATTATATTATATTTTAGCTTCATTTCAAGTTATGAAAATGATATTTTAATAGTTTTAGTTAACAATAACAATAGTGCACTATTTCAAATATTAGTAAATCAGTGACATTGATCATGTGACTCTTTGTACAGATGGTCAGATGTTTTGCTTCCACTGAAACTCTAAATGCTCTTTGAAACATCTCAAATCATATTGGATTTGATCACATTCGTTAGTTTTTGTTCACATTATCTGCAGTGCTGCTCTCATTAAAGCAATTTATTCTAAAATATATAAAGTTTTCAGTTCAACCTTTTAATCAAATAGTCTTTCAGATTCATTTAAATAAGAAAAATGCTAGATAAAGGCATTTTACTTGTGTTCTCAGATTTTTTGACCTTTGAGGATTTGAAAATACAGAAATAAATGCATGTCTTTTGCATTTCCAGCTTCAACCACATGGAGTCAGTGTGATGTTTGTGAGAGTCGTTGCCTCACAGTTCTCTTATTTTGACTCATTTTTGAGGTTTTAATACCCTCCACCAGTGGGAAACACGTCCTTTAGAGAGAAGCATGTGTCAGGATCGGGTAGTGAGTGATTTAAATGCCTGATATAGTTAAAGTTATTTTTTGCTGTGCCTTCAGGCTCTTCATACAGCCTCTTGAGATCTTCAAGTCAACATGAAATCAATTACAAATTTCAAAAGTGATCTAAAACGACTTAATAAACTGCCCTTTTTAAAATTTATTGTGGTTGGCATATCAGACATATTTTGGCATATTTATGAAGAAATTTTGGACACCTCTTTATTAGGACTATTTTCCACATTGCTTTTTTTTCATGACTGTACTATATTTTTTTTCTATGAAATATGGGAATTATTATAGTGACAAAATGAAATCATCTTCGATGTATCAATGTTGTAATTTGTCAGATGTCTTGAGAGATTTAAGCTTTGCACTCTGGTACATATTTGACATACACGCACATACTTATCATGCATACTTGTATAAATGTGTAGCTAGAAGCACCTTGAATGTCTTTTAAAGCTTGTACGATATGGCTTAAATATATTGAATATGTTAGTTCATTTAATGTAGTTAAATATATTAAAAATATTATTTTTTTAAACAAATGAAACCAGTTTTTATGTTTTAGCTCAAGTATTGCTCACTACAGACTGATCTGTTTAAAGCTGCTATTTACCATTTTTGTTTCCGTCCAGAGTTTTGTGACACACAGATCTTGTTTTCTCATAATTCACGGGTTTCAAATCGATGTCTCATGCCATTATGTGTGACGGCACCCAAAACAGCAGGATTTTCCACAGAATGTTCCTGAAAATGGCAGATTGTTATCTTGTTTGAGCTGTGAGTGCAGGAGACACCTGTGTGTGTGTGTGTGTGTGTGTGTGTGGGCAGCCAGCACTCATGACATCCGGCCGTCATGTGGGTTAATCTCAGGAGAGAAGTGTGTGCGACAGCCAGCTGTAATGAAGCACCTGACGTGAGTCCTCCAAACGTGAAGGTGTTTTTCACAGTAATTTGTCCTGCGCTCCATCGGCTCCTCCTGTCCTGTGAAATTAGTGTATTTCAAGTAGGCGTCATCCATGTTCACAGCAGAGCACAGTCGAGTCCGTTATGTTTATACAGTCTGTGTCTGTTTCACACTGTGAGTGTAAATGTGGCATAACTGCGACAGCATGTGTGCGGTGAGCTTTCACTCTGACAGCGCTTCTGCTGCGGAACACAACTGCATCTCTATATGGAGAAATAAAGAGATTTCTGGGTTACCACGTTGAAGCAGGTTCCCTTAATCTGACTGATTTTTGGATCTAAACTGCAGTATGTTTTTGTCAGAAATGTGAGTACCACCAAGAGTACTAGCAATGACTGGTTACTACTGTAACTAACTGATTACACATAATCTGGATTACGTAATCAGATTTTAAAAATTGAGTACTCGTAACTAGATTATATTACATTTTAAAATGCACATAAGCAGACTACAGTTACTTTTTATGGATTACGTGAATACATGCTATTACATTCTATTACATTACATTCTATATTAATTAGTTTAATACTAATATATTAAACTAATTATTAGTATACACAATTAATCAAATTTCTAATTGCGATTACAATTATGGATGCCACAATTACGTAATCGTTCAAAGCGGCAATTAATCGTTCAAGGTCCACTTATGTTATTCTGCACGCTTAAGATATGTTTTTTTTTCTTTCTACATGTTATCTTAAGGGTTTTTCCCATTATTTTAATTTTAGTTTTAGTATAACTTTATAATACCGTTCATATTTTTACTTTTTTATCATTTAAAGAAGAAACCAATCCGATGTATATTTGACATTTGAAGGTTAATACTATAGAAAAGCACTAAAGGTTTTTTAGTTAGAGTGTTTTCAGCTTGTTTATTTTCACATAAAAATACGGCATGCAGTTGCATAAAACAATGGTATAAACATCATTCAATGTAAATTGTGATAATCGTAATTAATAATCGCAATTACAATTTCAAGGGATTAATCGACAATTATGATTTTTGTCATAATCGTGCAACCCTAATATTAATACAGCACGGTGTTTTATGGGAAACACAAAAATTGTAAAGTAACACTAATGAACTATATCACTTGGTAGAAGAATAAAGACATTATTATGAAATATTCATATTGTTTAATATTGTAAAAAATATGTATTATTAATGTATCTTTCTACCAAGTAAAAAAGTTTTTATTTTATTGTTGTATGCATAAATCTCAGGTTTCTGCTTTTTAAAAATTTAATAAGCAAAAGAATTTGCCCATTGGGGAAAGAAAAATAAACCTAATTCAAGCTATTTTACCACTGACAATTTTATTTATTGGTTGTTGTATGCCAAAATTTGAGGTTTATGCAATTTTCAAGAAAAAGCACAACAATTGGCCCTTTAGGGAAAGAAGAAGAAATTCAAGATATTTTCTCTGAACAGTCTTTGTTTTTTCTTCTCAAAAAAGTTCTTTTTTTAAAGGAATTCAAGACAAAAAAAAAACATAAGAAACAATAGTTTTGCTGTGTAATCAACTAAAAGCAAAGTTTTGCATGAATCCCATGAACTCCACTTTTTCAAGCAGAACCGAGTTTGGAAAACCACTTTCACTCCAATCAAACTCAGATGTCAAACAGACTTGGGTCCTCACCAGAAAGCTCCAGTGTGAAAGTGGCCTTACAGACTACAGATGGTCCCTGAGTCCTATTGAATGTGTCATTTTAATCGCTCTGAGTGGGTGTGGCGAACAACTTCCCCCTTATTTAAAATTTTAATGTTGTAAAATCCATTTCTGAATTGACAGAAGATGTAATTAGGGAGCGTTTGTGCAATAAGATCCTCTCTCAGAAAGCCTAGAAATGAGGGGTACGAGAAAGGAAGATACGTGGCCTGTCACCTTCAGCATGGTCTGTCCTCTTCTGCCTTCATCTCAAAATCTCTGTGTGTATAAGACAGAGAAAGAGGGAGAGAGAGAGCTTATGTATTATTCCCACTTCTACCAATCAGAGTGTCTCTCGCAGTCGTCACTGGTCATTCGTCAACCTGACATGACCTCATCTGCTTCTCTCCAGCATGAGACAAATGTTCACCACCGACACAAAGCCTTCTGCAAATTAAAATTTCTAATCTGACTCTTCAGTGGGAAGCTAAGTGTGTGTGTGTGTGTGTGTGTGTGTGTGAGTGAACATCAAAGATCACACAACAGAATTGTGCGCGCGCTCTTTCTCTCTCTCTCTCCCTCCCTCCCTCCCTACCTTTAAGTAACTTCTGCATTGTTTTACTTACTTGTTTTTGACGTATCCGACCGAACTACAAACTTTCCAGTGATGTCTGTGAGAAAGATATATTCACTCGACAAGCTCGCGCATGTGCGCCGCCGCGCTCTCAATCCACTTTGCTTATCATCTCGCGCACATCAGCTATACAGGCGTTAATACTGAATGTTTAACATTATATTCATTGCATACATATACTTCGTAGTAGACATCCTTTTATTGTTTTTAAGTTTAGGGTAGGAGTAGGTACGGACTAGGGATGTGCGCGATGACTAGTTTGACTGACGTTTAAACGAAAGCTTTGTATCCGACTAGTCGACTAGTCTAAAAGCAAGAAACCCCCAAAAGATGGTAAGAAAAAAAAACCCTCTGTGCATGCGTGTAGCATATAGAAATAGCCTATATTTGAAATACTTAATCTATGAATCACACTGTCAAATCCCTCAATGAATTCCGCTTGCCGCACACTTGCCTCGCGTTATCATCATTTAATTTTAGGCGGACGTAAAAAAAAAAAAAAGAAGAAGAGTATACAACTCAACGTCGGCCAAAGCATAGCTTATTTATTCAAATCAGCTGGGGAAATGCAGAACAATGGAAAATCAATCAATAGCCTGACAGAATTCTTCATCTTTATATAACGTTAGCCAACATATTAAAACACAAGTCAAAAACAATAGGAAGGTTTATCAAGAAATAGCATTAAAATGGGTTTTAAAAATGTACTTCGTGTAGGCTATATTGTCAAAAACAAAATGCAACAATGCCCATTTTACTTACTCAGACCATGCGTTATTTGTTCAGTGATATTATCAACATGGTCTGGTGAAAGATGGGACCTGAGGCGATTAACAATAAAATTCCTGCACTTGAAAAAACGCGCTCGGCAGGAAGAAAACGCATGTGAGGTCCGAGGTAAAAATTTAGTTTCCGCCCAGATAAACTCTTAAAAATAATGTATTATTTTTCAAACGTTTTATTTTAACTTGTTATTTAAAATTTTTTAAATGCAATGTTAAAATGATGATAATTTGAATGATAAAATCATGTTGTTGTTTTTTTTTTTCTGTTGTGTAATCGACTATTGTTTTAAGTGTCGACTAGTAGGAGCTGTACCGTTAAGTCGACTAGAGCCGCACATCCCTAGTATAGACATTTAAAAAAAGCCTCAAACCACATGGATACGATGCTGGTAGCACAATCTGATAGGTAGCACTTTTCGCTATCGATTTGTGCTACCGATCTTTTTAATGGGAGGTAGCACAATCTGAGCGGGTAACACAAATCGTCAGAAGACCGACCGGACAGGTCATCACAGTATGGTAAGGGGCGTAACATTTCCGTCACTCACTTGAGGTATTCGGCCAATCACAACGCACTGGATAGCTGGCCAATCAGAGCACACCTCGCTTTTCAGAACGATGAGCTTTGTAAAAATCTACGCATTTCAAAAAGGCGGGGCATAGAGGAGAAACAATAATGTACAGTATGTGGAAAATAATCAGTTTTTTTAGCCTTAAACCACATAAACACATTTCATTACACCAAATACACAAAATAATGTTATTTTTAGCAACATTTAGCAACATTTAAGAAGACTGATTTGTCTCTGTTCACCAAGGCTGCATTTATTTAATAAAAAATACAATAAAAATAGTAATATTGTGAAATATTATTACAATTTAAAACATTTCTTATTATGAAAACAGTTGTGCTGCTTCATAGTTTTCAAAACTTTAAAACATGTTAGGAGCAATAATGCTTAAAAAATCCACAAGGATGCATAAAATTGATTAAAAGTGACAGTAAAGGCATTTATAACGTTGCAAAAGATTTCTATTTAAATGTTAAAAAAATATTTTGCATTCTTTTCACAAAAATATTAAGCATATTAGTAAGCAATATTATACATATAATATATATTAAGTTTTCAACAGTGATAATAAGAACCATTATTAATAATTAACCACCAATAGTGATTGATAATTGAGCATCAACTCAGCATATTAGAATGATTTATGAAGGATCATGTGACACTGAAGACTGGAGTAATGATGCTGAAAATTCAGCTTTGATCACAGGAATA
>NW_015505831.1:749273-763811 GCF_001515645.1 Sinocyclocheilus grahami
GCATTTCAAAAAGGCGGGGCATAGAGGAGAAACAATAATGTACAGTATGTGGAAAATAATCAGTTTTTTTAGCCTTAAACCACATAAACACATTTCATTACACCAAATACACAAAATAATGTTATTTTTAGCAACATTTAGCAACATTTAAGAAGACTGATTTGTCTCTGTTCACCAAGGCTGCATTTATTTAATAAAAAATACAATAAAAATATAAATATTTTTGAAAAATTTTTTAAATTTAAATTGTGAAATATTATTACAATTTAAAACATTTCTTATTATGAAAACAGTTGTGCTGCTTCATAGTTTTCAAAACTTTAAAACATGTTAGGAGCAATAATGCTTAAAAAATCCACAAGGATGCATAAAATTGATTAAAAGTGACAGTAAAGGCATTTATAGCGTTGCAAAAGATTTCTATTTAAATGTTGTTCATTGATTAATTCCTGAAAAAATATTTTGCATGCTTTTCACAAAAATATTAAGCATATTAGTAAGCAATATTATACATATAATATATATTAAGTTTTCAACAGTGATAATAAGAACCATTATTAATAATTAACCACCAATAGTGATTGATAATTGAGCATCAACTCAGCATATTAGAATGATTTATGAAGGATCATGTGACACTGAAGACTGGAGTAATGATGCTGAAAATTCAGCTTTGATCACAGGAATAAAGTACATTTTAAAGTATGTTCAGATAGAAAACAGGTGTTTTGAATAGCAATCGTATATTTCACAATATTACTGTCACGCAAGTTTTCTGCTAATGAGACTGAACATCTACCAAGTCGCTTAATGCATTTCTTTTCACATTTTTGTAAAAAATAAGTATTTATTTTGTTTTTCTGACTATGCATAATTATATACAGTAGATAGTTGGACTTGATTTATTTAGCAATATTTGTTTCACCAGAGCTGCCTATGTAGACCGTTCCAAAAGAGTAACGAGGTTTCATGTCCGTTAGGATGCTGCTTCGGAAGGCAGCTGGCTGTATGTAGGCAGCATACACTGAAGCAGCGCACTAGGGTTTGGAACGGAGCCATACTGCGTACGGCGAGGGAGGAGGGGAAAAGTGTTTGGCTTTTTCAGAAGGTATAAGCTGTGTCTGGCATCTGATGAAGGTAGTGGAGGGAAGATTTGCATTCATTAAGCTTGAGCCAATATGAAGGTGAGGGAAGATATGAGGGCTGGATTTAGAGTCTTCTTTTGTGGATTCTGGCCTTGATGAATCTTCAACAGTGGCTAAACTAATGTGTGTGTGTGTGAGAGAGAGAGATAGAAAAAAAGAAAGAGCATTGGCATCACTGTGCACATGTTGGACATGTGATTCTTAAGGTCTCCTATGGTATCTGGGGTGAAGGATGAACTGGGCCTGAACAAATCAAACAAAGCAAAAAAAAAACAACAACGTTATATTGAGCATAAAATCTATTTAAGCGGTATTATAGTTGAGAATCAAAAATGCTGTTCACATTTTCATATTTATATAGTTCTTTTAATATGTGTAATAGCCATTTTATATGACAAAAGCAGCACTATTGAACAATACTATCAATCTTTTTTTCAGAATTAATTATAATTATGTAAATATTTAAATATTCAATAATATAATATATCATACAATATAATGATCATCTAAATAATTATTTTAAAATAAATATATTTAAATAAGTATATATAATTTTACTATGTATATAGTAATAATAATAATAATAATAATAGTCAGATTTTGACCTCGTATAAGAACCTTCGTTAGTTTTCAAAACTTTAAAACATGTTAGGAGCAATAATGCTTAAAAAATCCACAAGGATGCATAAAATTGATTAAAAGTGACAGTAAAGGCATTTATAGCGTTGCAAAAGATTTCTATTTAAATGTTGTTCATTGATTAATTCCTGAAAAAATATTTTGCATGCTTTTCACAAAAATATTAAGCATATTAGTAAGCAATATTATACATATAATATATATTAAGTTTTCAACAGTGATAATAAGAACCATTATTAATAATTAACCACCAATAGTGATTGATAATTGAGCATCAACTCAGCATATTAGAATGATTTATGAAGGATCATGTGACACTGAAGACTGGAGTAATGATGCTGAAAATTCAGCTTTGATCACAGGAATAAAGTACATTTTAAAGTATGTTCAGATAGAAAACAGGTGTTTTGAATAGCAATCGTATATTTCACAATATTACTGTCACGCAAGTTTTCTGCTAATGAGACTGAACATCTACCAAGTCGCTTAATGCATTTCTTTTCACATTTTTGTAAAAAATAAGTATTTATTTTGTTTTTCTGACTATGCATAATTATATACAGTAGATAGTTGGACTTGATTTATTTAGCAATATTTGTTTCACCAGAGCTGCCTATGTAGACCGTTCCAAAAGAGTAACGAGGTTTCATGTCCGTTAGGATGCTGCTTCGGAAGGCAGCTGGCTGTATGTAGGCAGCATACACTGAAGCAGCGCACTAGGGTTTGGAACGGAGCCATACTGCGTACGGCGAGGGAGGAGGGGAAAAGTGTTTGGCTTTTTCAGAAGGTATAAGCTGTGTCTGGCATCTGATGAAGGTAGTGGAGGGAAGATTTGCATTCATTAAGCTTGAGCCAATATGAAGGTGAGGGAAGATATGAGGGCTGGATTTAGAGTCTTCTTTTGTGGATTCTGGCCTTGATGAATCTTCAACAGTGGCTAAACTAATGTGTGTGTGTGTGAGAGAGAGAGATAGAAAAAAAGAAAGAGCATTGGCATCACTGTGCACATGTTGGACATGTGATTCTTAAGGTCTCCTATGGTATCTGGGGTGAAGGATGAACTGGGCCTGAACAAATCAAACAAAGCAAAAAAAAAACAACAACGTTATATTGAGCATAAAATCTATTTAAGCGGTATTATAGTTGAGAATCAAAAATGCTGTTCACATTTTCATATTTATATAGTTCTTTCAATATGTGTAATAGCCATTTTATATGACAATAGCAGCACTATTGAACAATACTATCAATCTTTTTTTCAGAATTAATTATAATTATATAAATATTTAAATATTCAATAATATAATATATCATACAATATAATGATCATCTAAATAATTATTTTAAAATAAATATATTTAAATAAGTATATATAATTTTACTATGTATATAGTAATAATAATAATAATAATAATAGCCAGATTTTGACCTCGTCTAAGCACCTTCGTAAAGTACTAAGTGCTGAAGGATCATTTCTCTTAATAGGTAAATAAATCTGGGTATCGTCAGCGTAAAAATGAAAAGACACCCCATGCCTTCTTAGAATGAAACCCAGAGGAAGCATGTACAGGTAAAAAAGGGAGGGCGCCAATACCGAGCCTTGAGGGAGGCCACAGGTGAGATGAGCAACAGGGGAAGAGAAGTTACATAATTTGACAAAATTTCTGTCAGATAAAAATGACTGATACCACTTAATGACCATACGTTTTAGGGCCACGTCTGACTCTAATCTAGATATCAGAACATAGTGGTCCACAGTATCAAATGCTGCTAATAAATCTAAAAGAACCAGGACCACAGAATCACCAGAGTCGGTAGCTAAAAGGATGTCGTTTAACACTCTGAGAAAGGGCCGTTTCAGTACTATGAGCAGATTTTAAACCAGATTGAAAAATTTCAGAAACACAGTTAAGATTTAGAAAGAACTGCAGTTGGTCAAACACAATTTTTTCCCAACAGAAATGGGACGGAAGTTATTCAGGATAGAACAATCAAGTGAAGGCTTCTTGAGAAACCAAGAAGAAACTCTTAAACTTACCACTTTAAGAGTAGCAGGAACAGAGCCAGTTAAAAGGCACTTATTGAAAAAAGACACCAAACCTGGCCCGAACAGTGTCAGCAATTAATTTAAAAAATGTAGGATGTATGATAGATGTATGATAAAATTTAGGAAATTAAGGATTTATGATGGATTTAGGATATATGATATTCATTATTAATTATAATTATTTAAATACTTATATTAAAATAATTTTAAATAATTGCATTTTAAATAAATGTATATTTAAATAATTATATTTAAGTATATTGCACTCATAATTATATTATAATATTGTAAAAATACATTTATTATTATTATTAATAATAATAATATTATTATTAATACCACCACCACTATTACTACTACTACTACTAATAATAATAATATTTCCATGGTATTTTAATGCATGTAAAGTAAAATGACCATTTTTTTACATTGCAATGGCAGTACAATTGATTTAAACAATATATTGTGAATCTTTATTTATTAATTGTGTTTAATTGCTTGCTTTAAAACATTTTAAGTACATTTTTCATTTTGAAATTACATTTTAAAATATTTTTTAATAAGTATTTTTTAAATACTTATGCCCCTTAATTGTTATATATTATTTAAATAATAATAATAATTATTATTATTATTATTAATGCTTAAGAATAATTTGTATTGCTATGCAATCAAAAAAAGGGTAATTTTTTTAGAGAATTAATTGTTCTTCATTTTGTAAAGAATGTAGCTGTTTTGCTGACTTCTTCCTACCATAAATGACTGTTGTACTGTCAAATAGCATTTTAGCGCAGGCTTTGAAGCAGCATTTTGTTGACAGGCTTACTGATCAGCAAATCTAAACAAATCTTTAGATTCAATTCACCAGAAAGATTCAAGTCCCTGGGATGAATCAAAACACAGAACACATTTAATGTGTCAGACAGCATTTTAGTGCAGGCTTTGAGGGAGTGTTTCCTTCATGAATAGCAGCGAATCTAAACAAATCTTTAGGTTCCATTCACATGTTCCCAGGATGAATCATCAAAACTCAGACCACATTTAATCACACTTTGAGTCGGACCTGTTCATCCGGCTAATTACCATACCAGAAGTAGCCTCGGGCAGGGAAAGAAAATGGAGAAAGTGGCACAAACTCTCGCCTGCGGGCCCACCGCCTCTTCTCCTGCAGATCAGAGTCTGCACCGTTGCAGAGATCAGGGAGCTGCGCACAACCTGTGTTCAGTGGAGTGCAAACAGAAACGCAGCATCCGCGTGGGCCGCGCTCGATGGCCTCCGGAGAGCTCTGACCTGTGTGCATCAAAGGTTCTGGAGAGTTCCTGGGGAAGGTTGCCTGTGTGGGCATGACACACATTATGGCTTCTTGTAATGAAGAAAGATTGTGTCAGATGAACACTACTCTCATCTCATGACAGAGAGAGAGCCACGGGATAGAGAGTGTGCGAGAGAGAATGTAGACAGCGCTGATAATATTGCCGCGGTGAGGTGAAATCGATGGGCTGGATGACACAGGTGGAGGAAAATATCGATTTTGTGAAGATTTCAGAGATTTGCTGATTTTTGGAAAACTTTTTAGAGAGTCTGGCAAAACACGTCTTTTATGTTAAGGAGGCCCAAATATACCTTCTTAAAACCTCTTTATAAAAATATAAAAGCTGCTATATATTTTCAAGCGTATACAACTGTTTAAACTGTGTGAACAAGTGTTCAATTTTAAAGACAACATGTTGTTCCCAGAAGTAAATAATTGGCTTTTATATGGCATAAAGCCACAACAGATTGTTAACGTATTATCAAGAAAAGATTTACTTATTATTAAGTTAACTATATGTGTTTTCTACTCTGTTTTAGTGAGAAGAGGGAGGAATATATATACACTGAACAAAATTATGCCAATGGCCAGCCTAAGGCACACCTGTGCAAGAATCATGCTGTCTAATCAGCATCTTGATATGCCACACCTGTGAGGTGGATGGATTATCTCGGCAAAGGAGAAGTGCTCACTAACACAGATTTAGACAGATTTGTGAACAATATTTGAGAGAAATAGGCCTTTTGTGTACATAGAAAAAGTCTTAGATCTTTGAGTTCAGCTCATGAAAAATGGGGGCAAAAACAAAAGTGTTGTGCTTATAATTTTGTTCAGTGTATATATTATGGGTGTAACGGTACACGTATTCCTACTGTAAATTTTCATTACGGGTCTTTCGGTTCAGTACGCATGTGTATCAAACAAATACCGCGTTGTTTTAACCACATCACGAGTGGAACTTAATTAGAAACGTTCAGTTTAATATATATTGTTACTTTTGATAAGAAACAACATTTCATCTTTTAAATTATATCCACAGGAAATTCAAACAATAAATGGCGTTTTGGCACTCTTTGATGTGGAGCAACAGATCGCTGTATAAACTGCTGCGAGTGAATGCGATCATCCCTTCCTCTTTACTACCTAGTTTTAACATGAATTAAATATGAATGAACATCTCGTGACTCATGTAATCGCTTAGTGTTTCAACCGCGGAAAGACGTCAATAAAACAGCTTATACATGACAACAAACATGTCCCGTAGCATTTCATTTACCTCAGGCAAGTCATCAGTGTCCACAGCTCGATTGTTCACTAGAGAAATAAAGTCTTGAGAAGAACATTTCACAAAATATCGGACTACTCGTATTTTACTTGACCTGTTAGTGATGTCCGCATAAATCTGTTATGAAACAAGTTATGACAGTCACTGTGTAAATTAATATATATCAACAACAAATAGACCTACATTTTATAATTTAAAAGTTAATTTAAAAACTGCATTATGTGCAATTTACACGTTTGCATGCATTTTTTTAAGTTGAGTGTTGATTATTGTATTTAAAAATAAATAGTAATTAAATTTAAGTTTGGGCTCTGTTGTTAATTGTAACCTTATAATAGGCTAATGTAAAAGGCCTCCCTATAGTTTAGAGCATAAGCTAAGGTAGATTTTTGTCCTTAAGAAAATTGTAATTGTAATTGAATTTGGAAAGCTATTTGTTCAGTAATTGTTTAATAATAATAATAAAAAAAGCAATTTTATGTACAACCCCCCCCCACCCGTTGTACCGAAGCCATTCCGAACCATGATGTAAAAACCGAGGTACATACTGAACCGTCATGTAGTTATATAGTTTAATTAAAATTGATTTAACATTTTAGTGTTTTTCTGTAATACAGACATACCGTTCAAAAGTTTGAGATTGGTAAATTTTTTTATGCTTTTCAAAGAAGTCTCTTCTGCTCACCAAGGCTGCATTCATCTTATTAAAAAAATACTGTAAAAACAGTAATACTGTGAAATATTCTTATATTTTAGAATAAGTGTGTTCTACTTCATTATATTTTAGAATGTAATTGATTCCTTTGATGCAAAGCTGAATTTTACCCATTACTCCAGTATGCAGTGTCACACGATCCTTCAGAACAAAACGTTTTGAGAAGAAAGTTCAAAAGAACAGCATTTATTTGAAATAGAAATATTGTGTAACATTCTAAATGTCTTTACTGTCACTTTTGATCAATTTAACACATCCTTGCTGAATAAAACTATCAATTTCTTCAAAAAAACCCCCAATTGATCCCAAACTTTTGTAGAGTATGTATATAGATTTTTTTGTGTGTGTTTTCTATACTTTTAATAGTTTTTTTTTTCTGTTTAATATTAAAGTAGATGATGAATATGAATCTCTTGTCTTTCTATTCATTTGTCCATCTGTCTGTCCATCCCTCTGTCCATCCAGCCCATAAAATATGAAATGTTGTCTCCTGAGTGTCCATCCAGATGCTCTGGGCAGTTCATTGAAAGCCAGTCTTACTGTTTCTGTAAGTAAGAGTGACAAGACTAAAGCCGAGTCCCACTGTCCATCCCTGGGGGACTGTGATATGTTAAATGATGAGCCTCGGGACAAAAACGCCTGCCTTTTTAATCCAACACTTCCTCCCAATGTAGATTTACACACAAACGACTTCTCCCCTGTCAGCTCTCGGCATCTCTGTCTCTTTCTCTCTCTCCACCCACAAGCTACCCTGGAAAAGCTGTGAGCGAGAGATAGAGCTTCTTGCCTAAATCCCCTTGATTTTTCACCCCTCCCTCGGTGCGCTCGGCGGTCGCCTCCATCTCCATCTCACATTTGCTTTATCTGAGCCATCAAATCTGTGGCTACAACATAATCACCAGCACACAGCGGTCTGACCACTGCCCTCGGCCAAATCAGCCACCCGCCTGTCACTCTTAAGTAAAGAGCATCATGCGGCTGTTCTTCACACTGACCTTTGTGTAAGAGGATGTTTTGTGTCATTGCACTTGGATTTCGGAGCTCTCCACACATGCATATGTGTTTTTGGATTGTGTATGTGTGCATATGGTGCTGCTTCAACTACAGGCGCTTTTGGCCCTTTGAGTTTTTAGAGAGAAAGAGCGAGAGAAAAACTATTGTCATGCTATTACTAGTTTAATTTTGCCTTCCAACAGTGATTAACAGTGTACATGCATCCCAGAAGAATTGTCATTCTCGTTAAGAAACTGCTAGTCAACAACTATTCAGTTATTTACAAAGAAACAGCAAGTAACATTAAATGGAAAAAAGAAAAACGTAGACCAATAATCTTTATTTACACTTTGAAAAAGATTTTTGGTAACACTTTATTTCGATAGTCCACTTTAGACATTCTATTAACAGTAAGTAACTTTGCAACTACATGTCAACTAGCAGTTAGTAGAGTATTAGTAGACTGTCTGCTTAATATCTTCTAAAACTTTCTTTGTCAACATTCTACTAACCCTAAACCTACCCTAACAGTCTACTCTGAGAGTTAGTAGACATGTAGTTGCAAATTAATAAGAATTAGTTGACATGTAGTTGACATGTAGTTACAAAGTTACGTATAGTTAATAGAATGTCTAAAGTGGACTATCGAAATAAAGTGTAACCAGATTTTTAAATTAATTTAAAATATGTATTTATTTACAGTGAATTGTCATTCACATCACATCTCAATTATGTATTGTCTGTTTTAAGTTACGGCTAAGGCTAATTTCTATAACATTGTATTTTTTAAATGCAGGTTATTTAATAATAATAACAACAACAATAAAAAATCAAATGAATGTGTAAATTAATTTCTTTCTATTTCATTTCCATTTCAAGCTGTAATTATGCAAAAAGTGTGATAACATTATTATAATAATACTTTAATAATTATTATTAGTACTAGTATTGTGATTAATGTTATTGTTATTATTAATGTTTTTATATAGGCTATTGTTTTATGTTTTATGTATAATATTAACTGTTAATGTTATTATAGTATTAATTGTAATATTAATTATTATTACTACAAATTATTATTTAAATAGTTTAGTGGGCAGTTGTAATTTTTTTGTACAAATTGTTATGAATAATTGAAAGTCTGGATTTGGTGTAGGGGTAAAACAGTAAAATATTTACATAAACAAAGGAATTAAAAACAAAATGGCATGGTAAAAAGTTTCCAAGATTGTTTTGGCCTTCATATCACAGAAAAGCTTGAAATTTGTAGATAGAATAAATCCTTGGAACAAAAACCCAGTACGGATTGTGAGCTTGAATGATGGGTATATATGGGATCTGTAGTGTGTTTGGATGGGTTCACAGTCACACTGATGTAGGTGTGTGGAGTGTGTTGAGAGAAAGAGGTCTGTGGGTTTGGTGGAGGTTTATGTTGCTTAACGGCAGCCTGATCCCTTTTACAGCTCTCTGATGGAAAGCCCCTTTCTGTAGGAGCCAGTGACCAACCACTAAATTTATCCTGCTCACATACAGAGATTGAATCCCAAACCCAGCCGGATAACCCGGCGGATCAGCCCACGCCTGAAATACGGTACACAAACTCAGAGAGTGAAAGGGAGTGAGACAATTTATAGTGTGTCTTTTAATAGCATCATCCTCTCTGCAGCTGCATGTCCAGCGTTTCAGATGATTGCAGGACAGAACGAGAAGAGCCTGACAAAGTCCTGTCTGAATTCTGAAGGCTGTTTAGGGCTTATGTAGTTTGGCCAGTTTGAGGAGCGGTTGTTAGGGTGTTCTGAGTGGTTGATAAGATGTTACTGAATTGTTGCTGAGGTGTTCTCACTGGTTGCTTGGATTGGATGATAGGATATTCTATGGGATGCTGTTCGAGTGGATGCTAGAGGATTTTCAGCAGTTGCGATGGTATTCGGAGTGGTTTTTAATATGTTAATGAATAGTAGGGCTGACATTATCGACAACGTCGACAGTAAACAATTGTCAACAAATATTTTTATTGTCAAATAATCAGACCTAATGTAAGGGCCTGTAATAATGTGGTTTGACCAGTGTGGCGCTGTAGAGCAAGACTATAATTCAGCTCTCCCACATGCAATCCAACAGAAAAAGACACACTTATGAGATGTGCAAATGAAGCCAAACCAGTAGAGTGTGGGAACGTTTTATAAAACTACAATCAACTGAACCAGTTGCTTTGCAAAACGTTTCGAAACACCACACCTGCAGGAAAAAACATAGTATAAATGCAACGAAAAATCAGGCCAAACATGCATAAAAACGGCTTTTACAAACCCATTGCGAATATTTTATTGGAAGTATAGTATATAAATTGCAATTAATTAATCAAATAACATCATTAAATAACAAGTGTCTGTATAATATGTGTTCTTTTATCAATTTTTTATTTGTTATATGCATGGCTTAGCTAAACCAATAAGAGACTATTAACTACAATTATTCCTTTTAATTATACAAATGTTTCATTAAAATGTCTATAGACACCTGTTCAGTGTTTGCTACTGGGAATCTGAATCTGCATGATTTGGGTTCACAGAGATCATCGCCCCCTAGCGGTGAACCTTTGAAATTTCGAAACATTTTGAAACATGTATGACGTAACGAAGCCTCGTTTACTGAAATCACATGACTTTGCCAGTTTGATACACGCTCCGAACCACTGATTCAAAACTAAATATTCGTAAAGGTTTTGAAGCTTCATGAAGCAGTTTTTCCGAAAGTGGCCACACTAGTCGTGTGTACAGACTCCGATATACTCATGGCAAAGTTTTTTTTTCCGTTCTTTGTCTAGGGGGAAAAGGAGGTCGATATAAGCAAGCAGCGCTTTACTGTTAGCAAACATTCCAATGCTGCTGAGCGTGGTGTTTAGATGAATGTGTAACATATGTTGCACACTTTGTTTTCTATAATGAAATAAGCACAACAGGCATAACAGCGATGTGAAAACAGCAGTTAAGAAAGCATCTGATCATAGCAATGTGGATGTGTGCACCCGCTCTTCAATCGGTACTCCAGTCATGCCATGTTTATTTAGGCTATATAGCACTTTATATAGCAAGCAGCTTTAGTATTAAATAGCGTTTAGTATTAAACATAAAAAATAGCTTTCAGTTAGAATTAAATCTTGATTTCTGCTATAAAACAGCTCTATATGTATGAAAATGTTAAAGAATATGTATGACTCAATATTTTAATGAATTGCAAAAGCAGAATAATTGACCATAGCGTACTGATTAATCGATTAGTCGATTAATCGTTCCAAATAATCGTTAGATTAATTATCAAAATAATCGTTTGTAGCAGCCATGTTAAAAAAATCCATAGGATCTTACCTTATGCTGTGGAAATACAAGACAGAAGGACGCAGTCCTGAAAAGGGGCGGAGCTACATAAGGTCTGTCCACCTTATTTTTGAGATAAGATCGCGCGCTGCCATTTTTAACTGGAATGTGCAAGGTTTCCGGTGTCATTCGCTTCCAGTTATTTTACCTGTACAAAAACCGACTGTTATGCTGCTTGATATTGCAAACTGATATTTGTTATCTTATTATTTCAATTCATTTTCATAATCATAAACATACAAGTTTGTGGCGCAAATAGTTTTACGGTTTACTTCACTTGGTTATTCTTTTAGTTGTTGAATACTGAAGCGGAAGTCTCGCACATTCACAGAAAATTGCGAACTTTACGAATTAAGGCGGATACACACACAGGAATAGAGACATACAAAGTCAGGAGAATGATAATTTGATCCGGGGGGAGATTATTCCTGAAAAGAGCTGATTTAAATTTTGCTGTGTTTTTCGTTTACGTCGAAGCGGAGCTTCTTATGCACGATACTTCAGCAAACAAAGCTCAGCAGAGTGTGCGTGTTGTTGTGAGTTTACTGCGCTGGTGATTATAGGAGCTTCAGTCCCTCAGAGGATCTTGTGGAGAGGCGTCAACAGGATCACATTTGATTTGCAAATAGTTTTGATAAGACAAATGTATGATGTTTTGTCTTTTTTTTTTGAGAAGGCCCTCAAAAGCTGCAGCGGCTTGGTGAAATGGCTCCTCCTCGGCTTTTTAGCTTTTCCCAAAGATGAAAGGCAAAGGCAGACAATTTCCATTAGCGATGTGGCTTCCTCTGGTTGCCACAGCAACATTGCTGCATCCGTTGTGATGTTTTCAGATAAAACTCAAAATTTAGTGCTATTATTGTGCATTAAAGCTGGTGCCATTACGGTGATTCACACAGGCACATTTTGTCCTGAAAACCTCCCATTGCCGTCTTATATATGGTATTTTCCATCACAGAATCCCTGTGTGAAACATCAGAAAAGATGGACAGAGAAAGAAAAGAGAAGCCATGGTTTATTCTTTTGTGGAATAGAAGGTGAGAGGAGGTGATGAGTGATCTATTGTGCCACAAAATGAAGTTATGAAGTGCATTAACTGATTGCTGAACATGAGAGTCTCTTACACAAGCTGTTTTTTTTCTCCTGACTCACAGGAAGTGGGACGTTCCTCTGTGGATCTGCTGTCGTACACACTCTCCCCTGATCAGACAACAAAACCAGCACCTGTGAGAAGAGAAAACTTAGTATACGCAGGGTGAGAAACCTTCAACTGCAACATCAACTGCCTTATATTACACTATGTGATATATATATATAAGCTAGTATTAAGCTGCCATTTAAATGTTTGTTTTGCTCTCCAAGTCTGCATTTATTTGATCAAAAATACAGTAAAATTCGTAATGTTGTGAAATATTATTACCTTTTCAAATAACTGTTTTTTTATTTGAATATATTTTAAAATGTAATTTATTCCTGTGATGCAAAGCTGAATTTTCAGCAGCATTACTGGTCCTTCAGAAATCCTTCTAATATGCTGATTTGCTGCTCAAGAAACAGTCCTAATTATTATCAATATTGAAAACAGGTGTGCTGCCTTATATCTTTGTGGAAATCGTGATGCATTTGTTCAGGATTATTTAATGAATAGAAAGTTCAAAATAGACACGGAAATCTTTTTAACATCTTAAATATCTTTACTGTCACTTTTGATCGATTTAACATGTCTTTGCTGAACAAAAATCATTACAAAATTACTTTTTTTTAAATTATAAAACAAAACAAAGCAATCTTACCATACAATTGCTGTGCTCATATCGTTTCTTCATCGGCTTTCATTAGTGGCAGTCACACTTAAGGCTCAGTTGCTCAGTTTGATTGTAAAGGCAATTAATCTGCAGATCCTCAAACATGTTCTCAAACCACAGCAAATAAAAAAAAATCATACAGTTTGCACTCAGGAATAATTCACAGAGAAATGAATGACAAATCAGCATATTAGAAGGATTTCTGAAGGACCAGTAATGATTACTCTATTTCAATCACCTTAATGTCGCTCTTCCCTCTGTTATTCACTGATGATCTTTTCCTCAGTTATTCGTATCATTATTTTTTTATTTAACTTGAGCACAAATCTGTTATCAGAGCTGCAATGGAACTGAGGACTATCAGTGAAAACACAAATCTATCATATGTCTTAAGAAGACTCAGAATTAGTTATATGCATTACATTTAAGGTACCTTTATGGTGCTTTTGTGCCTTTTTTCAGCTTGGCAAGATAGATCACCTTCAATTTTCATTGTATGAACAAAAAAAGCTAGGACTTTCTTAAGGACTTGCTTAATATGTCATTATGTGTTTTATGGATGAAAGTGAAAGAGTGAAATATGAATGATTAAATGACTGCACTTTTCTTAAAGGCAAAATTAGAGAACAAAACTACTGCAGTGCATTACTACATTACTAAAAACAGCAACAATTTGCTTCATTCAACCCTTTCTTATTAGATGCAGATTTAATATTGCGGTCTATAAGGAAATGTGTTGCAATATAAAACGCAATGAAAGAAAAGCTAATATTTTAGCTGATTGTGACATTGGATGTGTTTTTTTGTTTGTTCTTTTGTTGTGCTTGTTTACCCTCATTTTATAGCTAATCAGGGGAAATCAGTGTCTGCTGCTCAGACTGAGACTTCCACAGAAATGTGTCAGGAAAGCTCAAAGTAATTCCTGCCACAGAAATCTTTGATGAAATATGAATGGCAACAGATTCTTGTATTGATGTTTCCTAATGAATATGCATGAGCGCTTACTCCCATTGTACAGATGTATGTATAAGCTTTTTATTTTTGTCAGAAACAGGACTGAATATTTCATTCAGTAGAGGTTTATAATTAATCAGATTTGTCCTTTCAGATTGTTTTGTTGGAGTAGCAGGCATGTGTGCATTGACATAAATGTTTAAATATGCCACACCGTACATGCACAGTCACACTTAATCACTCAAACACACACACACACACACACACAC
>NW_015505831.1:772993-788973 GCF_001515645.1 Sinocyclocheilus grahami
GAGCATTATAACCCCAATTTGCTATTGTGTGCTGCGCAATTTACTGAGGACAGCTTCCACAACATGAGGGAGTACAGTGTCGGATTCACCAAAAAGCTTTTGTTGAAAGACAGAGCAAGGGGCGGGGCAGTACTGAAACACCGTCTAAGCTGTTCGCCAATCACAACGCACTGGGACAGCTAACCAATCACAACACATTTTGTTTTTCTGAAGGCGGACCTTCATCAAAGCTGGAACGAATCGAGCCGTTTGTGCCAGGATGGGGAGAAAGGTATTTTAATAATGTAAAATATGTGAAAAATAATGCGTTTTTCGAACCACCAAGCATGAGAGCATGTTCTAGACACCCCCAAAACAAAATCAAGACTTTGTAAAAGAGCATAATAGGACCCCTTTAAAGCACTTTCTTGTTTGATAAGAAAGTAACCTGAAAGACCTGACGTGTCGCTAAGCACTTTTGCACGTCAAAGAACATTGGCCTGGATTTTAGCGTATGCACACTCTAAGATCAAATCTGTGCATATGCACGTTTTTATAAATGAGCCCCCTGGTCTCCCATCTTATCCAAGCTGGTTAGGCAGGTTAGTAGTGGTGGTTTTAGTGGGTTTCAAGCACTTGTCATGTGGTTAGGCTCAGAGACTAGCTGGCTTCCCTGCTAAATTGGCTAAAAACAATTTGGTCAGATTAGTAACCCAGCTTGAGAATAGTCAACAATCTTTTGTTGTTTGCTTCAACAGGTTTGAATACATCATTTTATGGCCTTTTATGAGAACATTTTTACATGAAAAGTACTGATAAGTCTGTTGCTATCTGGTTGTTTAGTGAGTGAATGGAGTGTAATGACGTCTCTTTGTCCACAGGTCTGTTGACGGTGTCCGGTGTAAGCATCTATATCAGTTACTCTCAGCAGGCTTTGGAGGAGCTGCAGCACATGGTGGATATTGAGTCACTGTCTCACGTCCACATGTCCTTCGGCTGGTCTCTGGTCATGGCCTGTCTGTCCTTCTGCCTGGAGCTGCTGACGGGGATCCTGCTCATGCTAGCGACCCGTTTCATCCACCGTCAGTGCCACCACGAGCCTGCCGCAGTGCTCTCCATGAGCCAGAGCTCACCACAGCTTCTGAGACTGCAGTGATGATGATCATTTCATCTACAGCCTTATCAAGAAATGAGTTTGTGCTGCGTCAAGGTAAAAATGGAGAGTGGGTGGCAAATGAGACAGCTGCATCAATTATTGAATGAGAGTGCTCAGTCGAGGTCTGCCAAATTTGTCTGCATCACTCGAGTGTGTCAGTGCAATCATATGTTTTCCTCAAGGCTTCTAGAAACACATTTTCCAGAGCTAACTGATGTCATGTGTCATGCATTTACTGTATACTCTTAAAAAATAAAGGTTCCAAAAAGGTGTTTTTGCAGCGACGCCATTGAAGAACCATGTTTGGTTCCCCAAAGAACCTTTCAGTGAACAGTTCCTAAAAGAACCATTTTGAAGAACATTTAAAAAATCTAAAGAAACTTTTTCGACCATAAAGAGCATTTTCTGCATTTGAAAGGTTCCATGGATGTTCAAGGTTCTTCATAGAACCATTGATGCCAATAAAGAACCTTTATTTCTAAGAGTGTAACATGATGAATCAAGCCTTTGCAGCATCTCTAGGCACACATTTTGTAGCATAGTGTTTTTTTTTCTGTCAATGAATGAACAAACAATTTTGGTAGAAGTTTGTGTTTTTGCTTATTACAACCAGCCAAGACCACTAACCTGTTTTAAATTACAGTGTAAAAAGTTTTACTTGTGACCACACTTTTACATTTTATAGGAATTGTAATACAAATCTGCTTAAAGGTTTAGTTCACCCAAAAATGAAAATTGGGCTGCATTTTACTCACCCCCGATGCATCCTAGGTGTATATGTCTTTCTTCTTTCAGATGAATCCAGTCGGAGTTATATAAAAAATTGTCTTTGATCTTTCAAGCTGTTTCAAACTGCGAATCGATGCGTTTTTGTAAGCAAAATATCCATATTCAAAATGTAATAATCACTTGAATCTAGCTTGCGCTCACTGTTGTAACCAGAAGTAGTTCCGGGCGGATGACGTATGAGGTCGGCTTTGCGCATGCGCCGCTCAGAAGTGACGCATGCGGAAAAAATGCAGCAGAGAGATCAAAACAAAACAACGGTCCAGAATTAGAAGTACAAAACGAGGATTTGTAAAGAAGAATGTCAGAGGATTTCGATATAAGCCAAGAGGAGACTGGTTTTCCTTTGCTAAAGTAAGGAAACTTTGCTTTCTTTGCTCCTGTAAACAAACGTTGGTTTTCACGAGACTCACCGGCACATGCGCAACGCTGACCTCATACGTCATCCGCCCGGAACTGCTTCCAGTTTATAACAGTGAGTGCAAGCTAGATTAAAGTGATTATTACGTTTTGAATATCGATATTTTTCTTACAAAAACGCATTGATTCGCTACAGAAGGCCTGGAGCCGTGTGAGACACTTTTTTATGGATGGGCGATTTTTATTTAACTTTTTTTGGACTGAAGCAATGCAACACCCGCTGAGTGCCATGAAACAGCTTGAAAGATCAAAGACAATTTTTAATATAACTCCGACTGGATTCGTCTGAACGAAGACAGTCATATACACCTAGGATGCCTCGGGGGTGAGTAAAACACAGCCTAATTTTCATTTTTGGGTGAACTAACCCTTTAAATACTTAATTTACACATAAAAATGTTCATACTGATATTTAGTATGTTTAGTTGCAGTATAAATGCTTAATAGAAAACTGTTCTGTTGTAAAACTGTCATATAACTAACAGTAACAGTCATTTAATTTACCATCTACTGTATAAGTCATGTTGAAGTACCATAATAAACATTACTGATGCCCACCAATTTTCCCTTCATGTTGTATATCTCATTTCATATTTTTTTTATGATTTTTACTGTCTGAACATTACGACGCAAACTCATTCATAAAGGCACTTTGCAAGCCATAGAAAAATTGTAAATGAAGCTAGTTATAACTGTGTTTTTATTTGTGGTAATTACATTTATCTCCCTAAGGCTCACGTTTCATTAAATGTCCAAGACGCACCATGTGAGCTCAATTCAAAAATCAATTTGTCACTAATTAACCAATCTATTTAGGAAAACAATTTAAGAAATGCGTCATAGGAACAGAGTGGGCTGTTTTCGCTCAGAAATAGTTCATTCCAATTTCCAGAAAGAAGTCTTCTCTGAAGACAGCCAGTCAGTCCAGAATGTAATATGCTGCATTATTTTCAGGGAAATATGGCTGTGTTATAATGTTAAATTGCAGAGCCCATATAGGAATAGTGACTGGGTGGCTGTAAATCTCTGATTGCTGCATTAGAGACCAAAATAGCTGCAATAAAGACAGCATTAAATGTCAGACCAATTCTGTTAAGGGTGAAAAATGGTCTGGTGATAAATGGAGTGAGGAATGTGACTGGGTGCAGTTTTAAAGTTTCTCTTAATCACCTACACTCTAAAATCAATTATATGAACAAACAGTCTAAATAAATCAATCAATTTTTTATGATTTTCTAAAAACATGACAAAAGAGCCCAAAAGATAATTGTAAATGCATTTGGAGGTGATCTATGATGAGTTTTGACCACATTTAATGAATTTTTTAATTAAAATGTGTTCAGCAGTACAAGAAACATGCAATGTCACATTTCAAAAAACCATTTACGTTACTTTGATAGTGTCACTAAAGAATTGTGTTGCGGGTTCTTGTCTTTTTCTCTTTCTTAGGCTCTCACAATGTGAAAAATACAACAGACATTGTGTTCTTGCTCTCGTGGGTTAATGAAAAATAACTGATTATTCATCAAATTATTTTACTGGATTAAACTTGGAGTTTACAGTACTTTCTCTTACTTGTCCAACTGAACAGAATATGGAAATGTTTCAGTACATACTCTTATATAATATGTAAGTGGCGATTATCATTTTGTGTGGGAAAGGCAGGTGCACATTGTACAATTTATAATAGTTATTTGCAACTGTTGCTTGTCAGACTGTATGAACATGATCCCAGCAATAAGCTATTGCAGACTGTAGGATCTTAGTTGTCGGACTGCACGAAAAGTTATGCGTTTCAATTGAAATGGCAGCTAGCATTTCAACACAATTGAACTATGGGGGGACCATGCTACTGATGGTTCTCGATATGATGGTCGTCGTAGGAAAAGCCTACAGATTTCTTGATTGCTTAGAAAAGTAGTAGTACCTCTCCTCAACAAGCCACATGATTTGAGAAATCATTAATGTTCAGAACTGGAGTGGATGAGTTATGGCAAAGCTCCTTTCATGGCAAGTCAATCCACTCAGCACTTCTTACAGCAGCTCCATCAAACTGCAAGAACTGAAGACAAAGAAAGAGATGACTGCTTATTGATGATGGGCTCTTTTATTTGCAAGGTGCTTCGGGTGCTTTGGCTCTTTTAATTTTGAGTGCTTCTCAATACTCAAATTAAGGAATGCTCATTTCTAACGTTTTTTTTGTGTGTGTTTTTTAAATAACCAGAAACATAAGTACAGTTTCTTTGAGCACAGATGGTAACACTTTGAAGTGACTCACGAGTGATCAACAATTTTCCATTTTTGTATTATACACTGTTTGTGATTAGTGGTGGTTCACCAATAACAAAAAAGTGTAAATACAATCATATTAATCGGTAACACTTTATTTCGATAGTCCACTTTAGACATTCTATTAACATTAAGTAACTTTGCCACTACATGTCAACTAGCAGTTAATAGAGTATTAGTAAACTGTCTGCTTAATATCTTCTAAAACTTTCTTTGTCAACATTCTACTAACCCTAAACCTACCCTAACAGTCTACTCTGAGAGTTAGTAGACATGTAGTTGCAAATTAATAAGAATTAGTTGACATGTAGTTGACATGTAGTTACAAAGTTACGTATAGTTAATAGAATGTCTAAAGTGGACTATCGAAATAAAGTGTAACCAGATTTTTAAATTAATTTAAAATATGTATTTATTTACAGTGAATTGTCATTCACATCACATCTCAATTATGTATTGTCTGTTTTAAGTTACGGCTAAGGCTAATTTCTATAACATTGTATTTTTTAAATGCAGGTTATTTAATAATAATAACAACAACAATAAAAAATCAAATGAATGTGTAATTTCTTTCTATTTCATTTCCATTTCAAGCTGTAATTATGCAAAAAGTGTGAAAACATTATTTTGTACATAATAATACTTTAATAATTATTATTAGTACTAGTATTGTGATTAATGTTATTGTTATTATTAATGTTTTTATATAGGCTATTGTTTTATGTTTTATGTATAATATTAACTGTTAATGTTATTATAGTATTAATTGTAATATTAATTATTATTACTACAAATTATTATTTAAATAGTAATAATAATAACAACAACAATAAAAAATAAAATGAATGTGTAAATTAATTTCTTTCTATTTCATTTCCATTTCAAGCTGTAATTATGCAAAAAGTGTGAAAACATTATTTTATTCATAATAATACTTTAATAATTATTATTAGTACTAGTATTGTGATTAATGTTATTGTTATTATTAATGTTTTTATATAGGCTATTGTTTTATGTTTTATGTATAATATTAACTGTTAATGTTATTATAGTATTAATTGTAATATTAATTATTATTACTACAAATTATTATTTAAATAGTTTAGTGGGCAGTTGTAATTTTTTTGTACAAATTGTTATGAATAATTGAAAGTCTGGATTTGGTGTAGGGGTAAAACAGTAAAATATTTACATAAACAAAGGAATTAAAAACAAAATGGCATGGTAAAAAGTTTCCAAGATTGTTTTGGCCTTCATATCACAGAAAAGCTTGAAATTTGTAGATAGAATAAATCCTTGGAACAAAAACCCAGTACGGATTGTGAGCTTGAATGATGGGTATATATGGGATCTGTAGTGTGTTTGGATGGGTTCACAGTCACACTGATGTAGGTGTGTGGAGTGTGTTGAGAGAAAGAGGTCTGTGGGTTTGGTGGAGGTTTATGTTGCTTAACGGCAGCCTGATCCCTTTTACAGCTCTCTGATGGAAAGCCCCTTTCTGTAGGAGCCAGTGACCAACCACTAAATTTATCCTGCTCACATACAGAGATTGAATCCCAAACCCAGCCGGATAACCCGGCGGATCAGCCCACGCCTGAAATACGGTACACAAACTCAGAGAGTGAAAGGGAGTGAGACAATTTATAGTGTGTCTTTTAATAGCATCATCCTCTCTGCAGCTGCATGTCCAGCGTTTCAGATGATTGCAGGACAGAACGAGAAGAGCCTGACAAAGTCCTGTCTGAATTCTGAAGGCTGTTTAGGGCTTATGTAGTTTGGCCAGTTTGAGGAGCGGTTGTTAGGGTGTTCTGAGTGGTTGATAAGATGTTACTGAATTGTTGCTGAGGTGTTCTCACTGGTTGCTTGGATTGGATGATAGGATATTCTATGGGATGCTGTTCGAGTGGATGCTAGAGGATTTTCAGCAGTTGCGATGGTATTCGGAGTGGTTTTTAATATGTTAATGAATAGTAGGGCTGACATTATCGACAACGTCGACAGTAAACAATTGTCAACAAATATTTTTATTGTCAAATAATCAGACCTAATGTAAGGGCCTGTAATAATGTGGTTTGACCAGTGTGGCGCTGTAGAGCAAGACTATAATTCAGCTCTCCCACATGCAATCCAACAGAAAAAGACACACTTATGAGATGTGCAAATGAAGCCAAACCAGTAGAGTGTGGGAACGTTTTATAAAACTACAATCAACTGAACCAGTTGCTTTGCAAAACGTTTCGAAACACCACACCTGCAGGAAAAAACATAGTATAAATGCAACGAAAAATCAGGCCAAACATGCATAAAAACGGCTTTTACAAACCCATTGCGAATATTTTATTGGAAGTATAGTATATAAATTGCAATTAATTAATCAAATAACATCATTAAATAACAAGTGTCTGTATAATATGTGTTCTTTTATCAATTTTTTATTTGTTATATGCATGGCTTAGCTAAACCAATAAGAGACTATTAACTACAATTATTCCTTTTAATTATACAAATGTTTCATTAAAATGTCTATAGACACCTGTTCAGTGTTTGCTACTGGGAATCTGAATCTGCATGATTTGGGTTCACAGAGATCATCGCCCCCTAGCGGTGAACCTTTGAAATTTCGAAACATTTTGAAACATGTATGACGTAACGAAGCCTCGTTTACTGAAATCACATGACTTTGCCAGTTTGATACACGCTCCGAACCACTGATTCAAAACTAAATATTCGTAAAGGTTTTGAAGCTTCATGAAGCAGTTTTTCCGAAAGTGGCCACACTAGTCGTGTGTACAGACTCCGATATACTCATGGCAAAGTTTTTTTTTCCGTTCTTTGTCTAGGGGGAAAAGGAGGTCGATATAAGCAAGCAGCGCTTTACTGTTAGCAAACATTCCAATGCTGCTGAGCGTGGTGTTTAGATGAATGTGTAACATATGTTGCACACTTTGTTTTCTATAATGAAATAAGCACAACAGGCATAACAGCGATGTGAAAACAGCAGTTAAGAAAGCATCTGATCATAGCAATGTGGATGTGTGCACCCGCTCTTCAATCGGTACTCCAGTCATGCCATGTTTATTTAGGCTATATAGCACTTTATATAGCAAGCAGCTTTAGTATTAAATAGCGTTTAGTATTAAACATAAAAAATAGCTTTCAGTTAGAATTAAATCTTGATTTCTGCTATAAAACAGCTCTATATGTATGAAAATGTTAAAGAATATGTATGACTCAATATTTTAATGAATTGCAAAAGCAGAAAAATTGACCATAGCTCACTGATTAATCGATTAGTCGATTAATCGTTCCAAATAATCGTTAGATTAATTATCAAAATAATCGTTTGTAGCAGCCATGTTAAAAAAATCCATAGGATCTTACCTTATGCTGTGGAAATACAAGACAGAAGGACGCAGTCCTGAAAAGGGGCGGAGCTACATAAGGTCTGTCCACCTTATTTTTGAGATAAGATCGCGCGCTGCCATTTTTAACTGGAATGTGCAAGGTTTCCGGTGTCATTCGCTTCCAGTTATTTTACCTGTACAAAAACAGACTGTTATGCTGCTTGATATTGCAAACTGATATTTGTTATCTTATTATTTCAATTCATTTTCATAATCATAAACATACAAGTTTGTGGCACAAATAGTTTTACGGTTTACTTCACTTGGTTATTCTTTTAGTTGTTGAATACTGAAGCGGAAGTCTCGCACATTCACAGAAAATTGCGAACTTTACGAATTAAGGCGGATACACACACAGGAATAGAGACATACAAAGTCAGGAGAATGATAATTTGATCCGGGGGGAGATTATTCCTGAAAAGAGCTGATTTAAATTTTGCTGTGTTTTTCGTTTACGTCGAAGCGGAGCTTCTTATGCACGATACTTCAGCAAACAAAGCTCAGCAGAGTGTGCGTGTTGTTGTGAGTTTACTGCGCTGGTGATTATAGGAGCTTCAGTCCCCGACTGTTATGCTGCTTGATATTGCAAACTGATATTTGTTATCTTATTATTTCAATTCATTTTCATAATCATAAACATACAAGTTTGTGGCGCAAATAGTTTTACGGTTTACTTCACTTGGTTATTCTTTTAGTTGTTGAATACTGAAGCGGAAGTCTCGCACATTCACAGAAAATTGCGAACTTTACGAATTAAGGCGGATACACACACAGGAATAGAGACATACAAAGTCAGGAGAATGATAATTTGATCCGGGGGGAGATTATTCCTGAAAAGAGCTGATTTAAATTTTGCTGTGTTTTTCGTTTACGTCGAAGCGGAGCTTCTTATGCACGATACTTCAGCAAACAAAGCTCAGCAGAGTGTGCGTGTTGTTGTGAGTTTACTGCGCTGGTGATTATAGGAGCTTCAGTCCCTCAGAGGATCTTGTGGAGAGGCGTCAACAGGATCACATTTGATTTGCAAATAGTTTTGATAAGACAAATGTATGATGTTTTGTCTTTTTTTTTTGAGAAGGCCCTCAAAAGCTGCAGCGGCTTGGTGAAATGGCTCCTCCTCGGCTTTTTAGCTTTTCCCAAAGATGAAAGGCAAAGGCAGACAATTTCCATTAGCGATGTGGCTTCCTCTGGTTGCCACAGCAACATTGCTGCATCCGTTGTGATGTTTTCAGATAAAACTCAAAATTTAGTGCTATTATTGTGCATTAAAGCTGGTGCCATTACGGTGATTCACACAGGCACATTTTGTCCTGAAAACCTCCCATTGCCGTCTTATATATGGTATTTTCCATCACAGAATCCCTGTGTGAAACATCAGAAAAGATGGACAGAGAAAGAAAAGAGAAGCCATGGTTTATTCTTTTGTGGAATAGAAGGTGAGAGGAGGTGATGAGTGATCTATTGTGCCACAAAATGAAGTTATGAAGTGCATTAACTGATTGCTGAACATGAGAGTCTCTTACACAAGCTGTTTTTTTTCTCCTGACTCACAGGAAGTGGGACGTTCCTCTGTGGATCTGCTGTCGTACACACTCTCCCCTGATCAGACAACAAAACCAGCACCTGTGAGAAGAGAAAACTTAGTATACGCAGGGTGAGAAACCTTCAACTGCAACATCAACTGCCTTATATTACACTATGTGATATATATATATAAGCTAGTATTAAGCTGCCATTTAAATGTTTGTTTTGCTCTCCAAGTCTGCATTTATTTGATCAAAAATACAGTAAAATTCGTAATGTTGTGAAATATTATTACCTTTTCAAATAACTGTTTTTTTATTTGAATATATTTTAAAATGTAATTTATTCCTGTGATGCAAAGCTGAATTTTCAGCAGCATTACTGGTCCTTCAGAAATCCTTCTAATATGCTGATTTGCTGCTCAAGAAACAGTCCTAATTATTATCAATATTGAAAACAGGTGTGCTGCCTTATATCTTTGTGGAAATCGTGATGCATTTGTTCAGGATTATTTAATGAATAGAAAGTTCAAAATAGACACGGAAATCTTTTTAACATCTTAAATATCTTTACTGTCACTTTTGATCGATTTAACATGTCTTTGCTGAACAAAAATCATTACAAAATTACTTTTTTTTTAATTATAAAACAAAACAAAGCAATCTTACCATACAATTGCTGTGCTCATATCGTTTCTTCATCGGCTTTCATTAGTGGCAGTCACACTTAAGGCTCAGTTGCTCAGTTTGATTGTAAAGGCAATTAATCTGCAGATCCTCAAACATGTTCTCAAACCACAGCAAATAAAAAAAAATCATACAGTTTGCACTCAGGAATAATTCACAGAGAAATGAATGACAAATCAGCATATTAGAAGGATTTCTGAAGGACCAGTAATGATTACTCTATTTCAATCACCTTAATGTCGCTCTTCCCTCTGTTATTCACTGATGATCTTTTCCTCAGTTATTCGTATCATTATTTTTTTATTTAACTTGAGCACAAATCTGTTATCAGAGCTGCAATGGAACTGAGGACTATCAGTGAAAACACAAATCTATCATATGTCTTAAGAAGACTCAGAATTAGTTATATGCATTACATTTAAGGTACCTTTATGGTGCTTTTGTGCCTTTTTTCAGCTTGGCAAGATAGATCACCTTCAATTTTCATTGTATGAACAAAAAAAGCTAGGACTTTCTTAAGGACTTGCTTAATATGTCATTATGTGTTTTATGGATGAAAGTGAAAGAGTGAAATATGAATGATTAAATGACTGCACTTTTCTTAAAGGCAAAATTAGAGAACAAAACTACTGCAGTGCATTACTACATTACTAAAAACAGCAACAATTTGCTTCATTCAACCCTTTCTTATTAGATGCAGATTTAATATTGCGGTCTATAAGGAAATGTGTTGCAATATAAAACGCAATGAAAGAAAAGCTAATATTTTAGCTGATTGTGACATTGGATGTGTTTTTTTGTTTGTTCTTTTGTTGTGCTTGTTTACCCTCATTTTATAGCTAATCAGGGGAAATCAGTGTCTGCTGCTCAGACTGAGACTTCCACAGAAATGTGTCAGGAAAGCTCAAAGTAATTCCTGCCACAGAAGTCTTTGATGAAATATGAATGGCAACAGATTCTTGTATTGATGTTTCCTAATGAATATGCATGAGCGCTTACTCCCATTGTACAGATGTATGTATAAGCTTTTTATTTTTGTCAGAAACAGGACTGAATATTTCATTCAGTAGAGGTTTATAATTAATCAGATTTGTCCTTTCAGATTGTTTTGTTGGAGTAGCAGGCATGTGTGCATTGACATAAATGTTTAAATATGCCACACCGTACATGCACAGTCACACTTAATCACTCAAACACACACACACACACACACACACTAACATATGTATCTACACTCCAATGCTAACAGTGATGCAACACTCTCATGGGCTCAGATGAACTAAAAACAAACAGACTCTTTCTCGCTTTGTTACGTGGTCCCTCTGTATGTTTGCTTTGTTTCATGTTGGCTTTGTCCCTTGATGATGCTGTGACACAGAAACTGATATTTATGTACAACAGCCTAGCATTTATAGCAGTTGTATGTAGAATACATTTCTCTAAATTCAAGAGTCAAGATATTTAACAGCCATTAAAATAGGATTTCATTTTACTGTACAGCACCACAAAATGTTTACCACACTGGTTTTTGATAACTTCGTAAAATGAAATATTGAGATTAGAACTTCAATCTATATAATCTAAAATATAATTGATTGAAATGTTTTTAAAAATGCATACTTTTACAAGAACATGAAGTGTTTCATCATGCTTCCTAGAACAGAAGTTACATTAAGTACAATTTAAATCTGAATATTTAGACCACTTTGATATATTATATTTAATTCATATTTATTTATTTTAGAATATTTAACTATTTGACTGTTTCTGGAAGTTCTTCCTATGTTGCATGCATATTTATTTTAAACTGATAAATGTTTTAGAAAACAAGATGGTTAAACACTGTGATACATCTTTAATTTTAAAGAGCTGATTAGTTGCTAAAATCTGGCTCAGTCACAGATCATTTCAAGTTTGTAGGAATCTCAGGTTAATTTCCGTCCTGATGTTACAGAAAGTGAAGATATTTGAGTGGGTGAGTTGTTTAACTTTTAATTAGCCCATTTTCACCAGTTTTGCTCTTTGAGGCAGACTGGTTTTTAACATGTTTACATGCATTTTTTGTGACATTTATTTTGCTTTATTTTTACACTGCTTCCTCTGAAAAAAAAAGCACCTTAGCCTTTTACATAACAAAAATGCAAATGCTGTGCTTATGTAGATCCCATCTGTATGTAAGTAAGGAAGGATTGGTTTTACTTTTAGCACACAGGTTACATAGTGCTTTAAAGCAAACATAAATGACACAGAATAATATAAACAAAGTAAAAATAAAGTAGGAAAAATTGCACATCATAAATTAACCTGCATTTTTTCTGCAATGTATCATCATGTATTGTTAGTTTGTCACAGGACTGACAGAAGAAGGAGTATTACTCTGCGTCTCAGACAGAAACAGCATTGTGATGGAGATTTTATGAGGAACAAGATGGAGTCTTTGGCTCAGCGCCTAGATGGAGAGCACCAGACGGCTTGACTGAGATTTCTTTTACAAAGCCTGCGCTGTCATCCAACCGAATGTGGGTTAGTCATCAAGGGTTTCCCTGCAGCTCATCTGCTGTTTAGCATACAAGTGCTTTTTAATTTAGTAAATACAGTGGTAGCCATGTTCATTCTCGCTGAAGCATTTTGTTCACTCAGTCACAAATTTTGTGTTCATTTCGACCTGCGTTTAATGACTCAAAAACCACTCTGACCAATTTAAAGCGTTAGACCAAGTCATTAGACCAGTGACTTTTGAGTTCAGGAATCATTCATTGAAGGAATAGTTCACCCCAAAATGAAAATTTGCTAAAAATGTACTCACCCTCAGACCATCCAGGATGTAGATGAGTTAGTTTCTTCATCAGAACAGATTTGGAGAAATGTAGCATTGCATCTGTTGTTCACCAATGGATCCTCTGCAGTGAATGGGTGCCGTCAGAATGAGAGTCCAAACAGCTGATAAAAACATCACAATAATCCACACCACTCCAGTCCATCAATTAACGTCTTGTTAAGAGAAACGATGTATGTTTGTAAGAAACAAATCCATATTTAAGATGTTTTTACAGTAACTTCAGACCATTGCTTCTAGCTAAAATACCTAGAGATTTTATCCATAATATTGCTTTCTCTTATGAAAAAGCCATTTAGTCTGAATCAGGAGAGAAATATGCACAGATTAATTTACAAGCTAAAACCGTTCTAAACAAATGTTATGGTGGATTTTGACGTGAGAGGACGACAGGGGATGGACTTTTCACTGGAGGAAGAATTTTTATGGATTATGGACTGGTATTTTAGCCAGAAGCAACGGTTTGAAGCTAAAATATCTTAATTATGGATTTGTTTATTACAAACATTCAGCTTTTCACTTCTCAAGATGTTAACTGATGGACTGGAGTGGTGTGGATTACCTTTGTATTATTGTGATGTTTTTATCAGCTGTTTAGACCCATTAACCGCAGAGGATCCATTGGCGAGTGAGTGATGCAATGCTAAAATTCAATCTGAAGAAACATACTCATCTACAGTACATCTTGGATGGCCTGAGGGTGAATAGATTTTCAGACAGTTTTTTAATTCTGGGTGAACTATTCCTTTAAAAACAACCAGCTCATTTTGTCATTTGTTATGAATCAGAGCTGTATGCAACCAGACAGTACAGGAAAGTAGAAAAATGCGTTTCTATTTATTGTCTTTTGTATTATTTTTAAGCGGCCAATTGTGCTCTCTCATCACATTCAATTCACACCGCAAACTCAACACTCAGCTAAAACATGACTTTTTTTCCGCACCGGTGTAGATTTAGAGGCTGTACAACTCTGCCGCTGGATAGCAGTGCAGAAAACAAAAGTATTTTAGGGAATATCTCAAATGTTTAATGTGATAAACGCTTCAAGGAAACCAGATTTCTTGCTTGTAATACACAATATCTTCTACCAAACAAGCTGTAATCCAAGGACAAAGACAAAAAGTTTTCTATCCTTCAGAAAATCCCATTACTATATGGAGACAGCCCAACATTGCTTAATGTACCAAATCAACAACCCAGGAACACAAAATCTTTAAAACTTGCTGGTCGTAAACACTGTCTACAGGCGATAGGATCACGCCATAATCAAAACACAAAGCCAAAAAGGCTTTTCTTTATAGCCTATTTGGTTTCTGTAGGAAGCAAGTTTAATGTTAAACTTTTAGATTAGGCTGGTGGGCTCATCCATCTGTCTTTAGACAATGTTTGTGATCAATAAGATGCTAAATACAGTTGGTCTTTTGAGGCCAAAATATTAGTACATCTTAAGCTGCGTCTGTATAATGGATCTGCATGGCTAAGAGGCATGAAGGTAAATCTTTGTGCTTTGTGTTTTGATTATGGCATCGTTCTTGCATGCAGATGGTGTTTATGTTCATTATGCTTTGAGAGGAATTCTGCGGTCATCACTTTGGTACATTAAAGGGGTGGTTTACAGTTTTTTTTCTAGGCTTGATTGTGTTTATGGGGTGCGGTCTAACATGTGTTAATGCTTCATTTAAAAGAAAAAAAAATGCATAATTTTTCATATAATTTACCTTTACTCTACACCACTATGTCCCTTCTCCCATAAACACACTGATCATTTTCTACTTTTATGAAGCCCCTCCCTCAGAAATATGTGATGGGCTCAGATTGGTTAGCTGGCCCAGTGTGTTGTGATTGGCTAAACCGCATCTGGTGCTAAACGACCTGCCCCTCACCTCAGCGGCATGTGCTCCGGTTGTATTGTAAACAACGGCGTTGTTAATATCGCTTATCAGTTTGAGCCCGATTGAGAAGCAGAGGATATTAGTGAAGAGGATCATGCAGAACCTGTGCAAGCACGGCTCTTAATGGTATGTTTTTTGTTTGTTGTTGTCTAATACTTTTAGATACGCTGTTATTTGTAAATGCTACTGCTTCTGTTAGCTTTTAATGTACAGTTTTATTTAAAGCTGTTTAAGGGGGTCATATGATGTTGCTAAAAAGAACATTATTTTGTGTATTTTGTTTAATGAAATGTGTTTATGCGGTTTAAAGTTAAAAAAACACAATATTTTCCACATACTGTACATTATTGTTTCTCCTCTAGCTCATTGGTCTGAAAAGCGAGGTGTGCTGTGATTGGCCAGCTATCCAGTGCGTTGTGATTGGCCGAATACCTCAAGCGTGTGACGGAAATGTTATGCCTCTTACCATACTGTGATGCCGTGGCCGGCTGGAGCAACGATTCAAAAACATTAAAACCCATTATAAACGAGGCATTTGTTGCATCCAGTGTTAACATAATTACGGATTATAATGACTTATACTGTCTTTTTACATGTTGCGTTGCATCGCGCCGCTTAAACATAAAACCATGTCTGCATTTGTGATCGGAGAAATGACAAACATCAAGCGCTACTCTACACTGCTCAAAACTCGCATTTGACTCATCAGTGGCAAATCCTTAAAATGAAAACGTACTTACAGTCTGTGAGTCAGAACAGCCGGCATTGTAGTCGACTCTCCCAGGATCAGGAAACAGTCCTCCATAAAATGTGCTGCACACAAATTAATATTTGAGTTGAACTGTTCTGGAACAGTGTTGTAAATACAACTTAACCATTGATTTCTAGTCGTGTCCTCTTTTGGAAGGCCAAACAAAGTAGTTTTGCTTTCACAACGAACCACACAGCGCCTTCACGACATGGCGGCGGCAGCAACAACAATACTACAGCGAAAATAAAAGTTACGCC
>NW_015505831.1:793212-849113 GCF_001515645.1 Sinocyclocheilus grahami
TGTGATTGGCCGAATACCTCAAGCGTGTGACGGAAATGTTATGCCTCTTACCATACTGTGATGCCGTGGCCGGCTGGAGCAACGATTCAAAAACATTAAAACCCATTATAAACGAGGCATTTGTTGCATCCAGTGTTAACATAATTACGGATTATAATGACTTATACTGTCTTTTTACATGTTGCGTTGCATCGCGCCGCTTAAACATAAAACCATGTCTGCATTTGTGATCGGAGAAATGACAAACATCAAGCGCTACTCTACACTGCTCAAAACTCGCATTTGACTCATCAGTGGCAAATCCTTAAAATGAAAACGTACTTACAGTCTGTGAGTCAGAACAGCCGGCATTGTAGTCGACTCTCCCAGGATCAGGAAACAGTCCTCCATAAAATGTGCTGCACACAAATTAATATTTGAGTTGAACTGTTCTGGAACAGTGTTGTAAATACAACTTAACCATTGATTTCTAGTCGTGTCCTCTTTTGGAAGGCCAAACAAAGTAGTTTTGCTTTCACAACGAACCACACGGCGAGTTAGAGTGAGAGGAGGCCGGCTTGACTGAGCAGAGGCGGTCGGGCTTGAGAACGGAGCGGCCGGCGGGCTTGCGGCAACCACATGTGACGACCCCGGGCTGGACTCCGCTTCGTCCACGGTGAAAGCCGATCCGGCGATCCACAGCGCGAAGTTGTAGTATTTCCTCAGCGACCAGCACACATCAGCTCTAGACATGACGAAGCGGATATCATCTTCTTTTGGAAGCCCAAACAAAGTAGTTTCGCTTTCACAACGAAACACACGGCGAGTTAGAGTGAGAGGAGGCCGGCTTGACTGAGCAGAGGCGGTCGGGCTTGAGAACGGAGCGGCCGGCGGGCTTGCGGCAACCACATGTGACGACCCCGGGCTGGACTCCGCTTCGTCCACGGTGAAAGCCGATCCGGCGATCCACAGCGCGAAGTTGTAGTATTTCCTCAGCGACCAGCACGCATCAGCTCTAGACATGACGAAGCGGATATCATCTTCTTTTGGAAGCCCAAACAAAGTAGTTTCGCTTTCACAACGAAACACACAGCACTTTCACAACATGGCGGCAGCAACAATACTACAGCGAGAATAAAAGTTACGCCTTCTTTCTTTGCGTGAACATTTGGGCGGCGTTATGCAAATCTTCCCACATAGTGACGTAGACATGTGGGGGTGTGTTAAATCGAGCCGTTTTAGGTAGGCGTGGTTGACTCTTAACTTTTATAAAGAATATCTCTTTGGATTTGAGACTTTACAGATCTTCTTTATGCACCAAGAGCTTGTAACACTTCAAAGAGAAAGGAAAAATTGAAATCGCATCATATGACCCCTTTAATACAGTACGGCAACCGCAAGCGCGTCCATGTATAACGCTTCTCATAGCTATGTGAAAATAAGTGTATACATGGAACAGTTCATTGTTGGAGCTGAGCTGAATGAGAGAGAGAGAGAGAGAGAGACAGAGCAGGGGAACGCGAGGAACATTATTGAGAACCGCTGCTTTAGAACATTGATTTTGAAACTTGTGAATCCATTAGAATCGTTAGAAGACAGAATCGTGATTCATATATGAATAGATTTTTACGTGCATCCTTAGTTTTCTTCCTCTTCTCTAAAGCAGCGCAGCATAGCCTCGCCCCCTTCGTTGCATGTTCCCGGGGGTGGGGTTTGTCTGAGTTTGTGATGTCACGAACCCGGGAAGTATCTTGTTGTAGTCCCTGCGAGCCGTTTTTGTAGGTATTAAGCTGCCAGAATTTTAAAAGACTATATCTTCCTTTGCATTAAACTTTCAGCGCCGCAACTTTGCAGATATTGTTTATGCTGAAACAGCAACATTTCACACTAACTAACTTTAAAAAAGTGAAATCGCAATCAACCACCCCTTTACTCAACATTTGTTCATTTTATAATCGGCTACACAGAGGAAGAAAATGCTCTGCAACAATGTTGTCTCATTTTTTGGACTGGTTGTTTTGGCTGTAGATGGTGGTTATGATGAGAAGTGTGAAATTTGACTGTTTTTGTAGTATATTAAGCCACATACTGTAAGTTATTTCAGTGCAGTGTTTATCAGTGGAAAAGTGTAGACATTTAAGAACCTGTTAATCAACAAAATATTACGAAAATTATTCAGTTCCAGTGTTTCTTATAAAATGGAAACCGGTTCTGAATAGGAATCAGTTCTCAATTCCCATAGTCCCTGTGGTGATAAAGTACGATCTCTTAATAGCCAATTGCATCTGGGAAAATGGCCAAGCCTGGACACTGAAGTGTTGTAAAGACTGATGTGAAAGGTCCAGCCGGAGGCATCAGAGGAATTAAAGCATATGCTCAAAGCACCTCATTTGTTAAGTGTCACGTATTAGCAATCTTTAGACTTGTGGAAAGGTTGACAGATTTCAAAATCAGATTTCGACCTGGGCTTTACCTGAAACTCTCATCTCATTCCTGACCTTCACTCTCCGAAATCACAGCAGACTATATAACGCTCTCAAAATTGTATTGTGATGTCATCTTCCTGAAGGCAGCAGTTAAAATGTTATTTTATTCTTGCAGCCACAAGGGTTCATGGGAGCAGCCATTGCTTTTCCTTTTTGAAGCCTTTGTTTAATGATAAGGAAAATGTAATTGCTTGAAGTCTTAATTGAGTTTTATCTCAGATTTAGTTGTTTAAAGACACAAATGAGACAATTGTTGTCATACTATGATACAATAAGTTGATGAGAAATACATGAATTCATAGGAAAATTCACATGAAATCTCCAACATTTGATTGTAGACTTAAGTATCTTAATTGTATTGCTCAAGAGATCTCTCCAACATCTAAGGCTACGTTTACACGACAACGATGTAGTCAAAAACGGAAAAGTTTTTCCCTTGCTTTTAAAAAAAGTATCGTGTATACACGACAATGTTTTCAAAACGATTCGCGTTTACACATATCCTCGAAAACGGCCAAAAACGGATTTTAATCAATTACGTATGCCAGACCAGTAGGTTGCGCTGTCACCTTGTTAGTAAACAGTATCTGTAAAGAAATGACATTATATGTTATTATATATTATATTATATTATATTATTACAGTTGTCCACATGAGACTATTACCGTCCGAATAGAGCTTTAGTTGTGTTTTTATCTCAGATCTTGCTCTTTAAATTGCTTATATAGGATAGATAAAAATAGACACAAGTGAGAAGAATTTTAATTGCTGACTTTTTTTATCTTGACTGATCTGAGCACAATTTGCGACATTGTAGAGATATTTTCTGAAACTCTAGAAGAGACACAGGAGATTACTGGGGTCTTTTGCTTTCACTGCTGTTTAGGAGAAAAGAAATGATTAAAGATCTCATTTGTGATTGTTCTTTCCTACAGGTGAAACTGAGGTGTTTTGTATGATGGCAGACCGCTAAGATGTTGGCTCAGGATTAGGTACACAAATGATAAAATTTCCATTTCACTCAAAATTAATTTGCTGCAGATCAATTGAAAAAGGTCTTGGGTTGTTATCTAACTGCTGTTAGCAGAGGAACCATGACACAAAGCCATTAGCGGTGAAATCTGTGAGTGCAATGTCTCCCGGTTTCAAGTTATGAATTAACAAAAGATGCAACCTGTTTGATTGTACAATGATAAACAACGGTACAATCATTACCATAATATTGAGGAAAAAACGTTTCGGGTAATTTGGATTGCAGGAGAACATTAACTTTGAATACAAAGCAGCAAACGTTTATTCATGTATATTAAACAGACAAATGCGATTTTATTAGCTCAGATCCAATTATGGAGCGAGGAATCATTAGAGCCATTACAAACACGGGGAAATGCTGCCACATGCACTTTCCCTGGGAAAAAGGCTTCTCGTTTTCTATTTGTTCTCCTAACGCACGTTTTGAAATGTTGCTGTGGATTTTAAATGACTTTTGTGGCATGGGTTATAGACACATTCAGAAAAAGACATGGGTTTTATGACAGGCCATTCAGAGCGGGCGCCTGCTGTGAATTTGACACCCGTTGTGAATTGTGTTTGGTATTGCTGAGACATTTTGTTGGTACGATCACCTGATAATGATGTTTCGCCATGTGTGTCTCGGATAATGCAAATAGCTGTATATCTCTTTTTCGACACAACACCTCATTACAGGTGTTATATCATGACAATGGTATTGTCATCACGACCATCCCAATGCCTAGAACCGAAATAGTATGGGCTGTTGTGAAAATGTTTTTGATTCATATATATGCAAAAGCACCCTGCCCATTTATATAGATTTTTCTGCCAAGTGGATTTACAATGCAACAATGCCAGGGAAAAAAGTTTAAATAAATACATTTTTATAAATAAGGTTTAATAAATAAATTAGGGCTGTCAAATCAATTTATCATGATTAATTGGATCCAAAATAAAAATTTGTGTTTACATAATACATGTGTGTGTACTGTGTATATTATATATAAATACAAACACATGCATGTATGTATGTATGTATGTATATATTTAAGACATTTTATTTTGGATGCGATCAATCACGATTAATCGATTTCACAGTAAGTAAATAAATAAATTTCAAATGGTTTATACAATACATAATCCAAATGGCATAACTAAAAAAGAAATACAATTTTATTTCTTGTAATCCTGTCAGGACCACTATCGTCAAAGATGATTGACAATTAGCAAACAGTTTGGATTGGCGGTATGGTTCCATTCTGGGCAAGAACTCCCTGCGCATCCATGCAGCCTAGCATGGATGAGAGCAGGGAGAGCAGCGATAACCCCCCCAGGGTAAACAGAACAGAACTAACATAAATGTATTGCAGATATAGTTCAAGTTCAATAATTTTATGTACACATTTTAGAATTAGTCTGATTCAAAGGAGAATCAGAAGGCTGAATCCTGACAGATTCAACTGGTTGAATCTCGACAATCTCCCTGAATGACGTTATTGTTGTTGTGACACTTGATCGTTGTCGTTCTGCAGGGACTTTATTTTAAGCTAAGGTTAAGGTTTTATACTGTCTCTGGTGGACTGTCTGCTGTCCTCCTCCTGTCAGCCTTCATGTCTCTCCATCCTGCTGTGACGGAGCAGCGTATGCCGGTATTCTGAGAGTCCGGGATCGTCTTTCTCTGTGGAGCTCCTGCTATGGATGTAGAGGGATGTGTGGAGAGGGGATATGGCGACACATTTCTGCAGACAGGTGACAGGGCGCTGAGGTGTAGTTTCCCTTGATGGTGAACCGGACAACCCAGTCACACTGCTGTCAGATTTGTGTTGGTTTATGATGGCTTCAGTGTTGAGGAGCTTTCCAAACTACAAGCTATTTAAATTTAGTCAAGCAATCATTAAAAAAAAATAAAGAGGAAATAGTGAAAATGCACTACAAGTTTGTTCTAAAAGTAGCTCATTATAAAAACAACAACAACAACTTTGTTTAGGGGGAAATATGTATTTAAATCTGTTAATCAGATTTTATTACAATGTTCTCCGGAATACTTCATTCTGATTGGCCGGTTGTGGCATATTTTTGTATAATTTGCATATTTCACTATAGTCCATTGGAATTTGACAGTTCTGCTTTCATTTGTCTCATATCAATCCACATTCTCTCTATTTTTATACCAATGCAAATTTGAATTGTTCATATGCACCATTTTGGAACACAAACAGCGTTTATTTTATAGTGAACATAAACTTTTTTGATAGATAAACAGAAGCTTAGGAGTATGGATTACTAAGAGTGGCTCTAACAAGTAAAATGGAAAAAAAAAATCTGTTTTCGTGTATTCATTAAAATTTTTTAATAAAAAAACAATCAAATTGAATAAACAATAATTGACAAAAAAACTGACATATTTACCGATTTTATTTGTTTGAAATTTTGTTAAATCTAACAAAAGTAATAAATTCATACATTTTTTAAGGACAATGAAAACTATTTTATAGAGGACTTGGACTTTGCAATTATGAATGAACTTGAACTCAGGTTCACTTGTATTCGAACTTGCCACAGACTTGGATATTTTGAACTCGAGTACAGTCGATATAAAAAAGACAGAAAAAAGACTCTCTAAGATTAAAAATCTCTTTCACAGGAGTGTTCCGGCCCCAATGGGCAGCGAGAAGAAAAAAAAAAAGAACAAATAAAATAAAATTAATATAACACAACATAAATAAACTGCCTTTCACCCCAACTCAATAATTAAATTCAATTCAATTCAAGTTTATTTGTATAGCGCTTTTCACGATACAAATTGTTGCAAAGCAACTTTACAGCAAATTAAGTTTCTACTATATTTAGTGGTAGCTTATCAGTGGTGACTGTCATTTAATGTACATATAGCAGAAATATACGGAAAAATCAATTAAAGACGTAATCAATTAAAGACGTAATCAAACAGACGTTGAACACTATTAACAGCAGTTATTATATGATGCAATCAAACATACAGCAAAATGTGGTAGTTCTGTATGTTGTTTCAGGGTTGGCATCATCTGAGGTCCTCTGAGGGGTTGGCATCATCTCTTCTCAGGTGTTCTGGATCCAGACTGAAGCTTGTGTAAATCCTAGTTACCACGGGATGTCAATCCCAGCAGAAACAGAGAAACAAATAGAGACATAATTAGCGTAGCTGCTGTTCCAACCAAGCAAAAATGATTTGTTTAACCCAAACTAACGAATAATAATGTGCATTTGATTAGATATAACTGCAGTAAAAGATTATGACTGCAGTAAAAGATTATGAGATGCATTATTTGAATGCTTGGCCAAAGAGATGTGTCTTTAATCTAGATTTAAACAGAGAGAGTGTGTCTGAACCCCGAACGTTATCAGGAAGGCTATTCCAGAGTTTGGGAGCCAAATGCGAACAAGCTCTACCTCCTTTAGTGGACTTTGCTATCCTAGGTACTACCAAAAGTCCAGAGTTTTGTGACCTTAGGGAGCGTGATGGATTGTAGCGTGGTAGACGACTAGTTAGGTACGCAGGAGCTAACCCATTAATGGCCTTATAGGCAAGTAATAATATTTTGTAACTGATACGGAACTTAATAGGTAGCCAGTGCAGAGACTGTAAAATTGGGGTAATATGATCATATTTTCTTGACCTGGTAAGGACTCTAGCCGCTGCATTTTGGACTACCTGTAGCTTGTTTATTGAAGATGCAGGACAACCACCTAGCAGTGCATTACAATAGTCCAGTCTAGAGGTCATGAATGCATGAACTAGCTTTTCTGCATCAGAAACAGGCAACATGTTTCGTATCTTGGCAATGTTTCTAAGATGAAGAATGCTGTTTTTGTAACATGGGAAATATGATTTTCAAAAGACAAGTTGCTATCTAATATAACACTCAGATTATGATGATGCTGCCACACTTTTTATGCTGTTATTTTTTATTATCTGTAGGCTTTGTTTCAAAATCATTGGTGACAATTGCTATTTGACCCCTCACCGCTCTACACAATTTGTGGATTAGTGGATTACGTAGTAAATATTCATCCGTGGCATTTGATATTTTGACTTTCATCTTCTTTTATATATTTCTTTCACCAGAAAAAAAGGTCAACATCAAAATTTAAGTTGGGGACCTCTGGTTGAGTTGACCCATGAGTTGACTCTGGTTCAGAATGCCCCATTTGCTTTTCTTTATCCTTTTGCCAAAAGCTTTTCTTTTTGTGTTTGCCAGATGAGTTGAAAAACAAGACATTGGACAGTGTATTATTTTATAGTCCAATTCAACTTTTTACCATGAATTCAGTGAACCTTTTAAATATGTCTGTTTAAAGTAGGGCTGCACAATTAATCAAATTTCTAATCGTGATTACAATTTTGGATGCCACAATTACGTAATCGCTCAAAGCGGCAATTAATCGTTCAAAGTCCACTTATGTTATTCTACACGCTTAAGATATGTTTTTTTCTTTCTACATGTTATCTTAAGGGTTTTTCCCATTATTTTAATTTTAGTTTTAGTATAACATTATAATACCATTCATATTTTTACTTTTTTATAATTTAAAGAAGAAACCAATCCGGTGTTTAGTTGACATTTGAAGCTTAATACTGTTACTAATTACTGAAAACACTTCAGTTAGAGTGTTTTCAGCTTGTTTATTTTCATATAAAATTACGGCATGCAGTTGCATAAAACAATGGTATAAACATCATTCAGTGTAAATTGTGATAATCGCAATTACAATTTCAAGGGAATAATCGACAATTATGATTTTTGTCATAATCGTGCAGCCCTAGTTTAAAGTGATTTATTAACTTACATTATTTACATTTACAGTTACATTTAACTACATTTTAAACATTAATTAAAAGTATTCAGATATGTCTTTTAATTTTGAGAAGTGCCATTTTACACTTTTATTCTTCAATTAAATGTTTTTTTAAAGTGACATACCTAGTCCTCCATACAACAGTCAGCAAGGAATGGAAACATTAGAGTTTTTTTTTTAATGCTGTAAAGGACCATTTTTCTTAGAGAACGCTTTACGCTGATTTACAAGCTAGAAAATCATTTTTATATAACTTGTGGGGGGAAAAGTAGCTTGTTACTGGAAAAGCTGCACTATTTTAGTTGTACTACTGTCACGCTTCTGAAAATTGCATTGAAGTTAGCAGCATCGCTACTTTTAGTTAGCCGCTCCCCAATGCTGATCACTCTCATTTCGTTTGGCTAGAGAGGATGGTTCAGGCGGGCTGGCGCCCTGCTGGGAGCGGAGAGACAGGGTCTCTCATATATCTGCCCCCACATTTGTCCCTCCGTGTCTCTGTGGGTCTCAGGTGTCTGCTGTGCTGTTTGTGTCTCTGGGGCCTCTCTATTACATCACTGACCCGGTTTGCAGAACTTTCACCCCTTCAGAACTCTGACCCGCAGAGCTTGGTTTGATGCTGGACACTTAGTACAGTATGTGCACGACTTGTAAGAGAGCATCTCCGGTTTTTAGTGCATCTGAGCTCAGTCTGTATAGAGCATCAAACTTTTAAAGGAATAGTTCACCCAAAAATTCAGGCCATTTAAGATGTTAATGATTTAGTTTTTTCTCTGCAGTGAATAGGTGCCGTCAGAATGAGAGTTCAAACAGCTGATAAAAACATATTTGTTTTAGAGCTGTTTTGAACTTTTTTTTGCTTTTAAACAGGGCTTGATCTGTGCGTATTTCTCTCCTGAATCAGACGAGATGACTTTTTTTGCTGGAGTAAAAAATATTATGGATAGTGGACTCATATTTTAGCAGGGGGTTTAAGTCAGAAACAGCTTAATGATGGATTTGTTTCTTACAAATATGCATCTTTTCACTTTATAAGATATTATTTAATGAACTGGAGGGGTTTGGATTACTTGTGGATTATTGTGATGTTTTTATCAGCTGTTTGGACTCTCATTCTGACGGCACCCATTCACTGCAGGGGATCCAATGTTTAGCAAGCGATGTAGCTACATTTCTCCAAATCTGTTGAAGAAACAAACATATCTGCATTTTGGATGGCCTGAGGGTGAGTACGTTTTCATCAGTTTCATTTTTGGGTGAGCTATTCCTTTAATCTGAAGGTTCAGATGAAAGCCTCACAGTTCATTGAGTTCCTGTAGCTCAGCTTTTAGTGCATGATGCTAGCAGTGCCAAGGTCATGGGTTTGATTTTCAGTCGCTTAGGATAAAATTGTCTGCCAAATACAAAAATGTTGGCTCTAGCAAATTTCAACAACATCAAGCATATTTGATATTATCCATCAGTCGGTGAGATGGACTCTCCTTGCTTGTTTAGCAAGCGATGTAGCTACATTTCTCCAAATCTGTTGAAGAAACAAACATATCTGCATTTTGGATGGCCTGAGGATGAGTACGTTTTCATCAGCTTCATTTTTGGGTGAGCTATTCCTTTAATCTGAAGGTTCAGATGAAAGCCTCACAGTTCATTGAGTTCCTGTAGCTCAGCTTTTAGTGCATGATGCTAGCAGTGCCAAGGTCATGGGTTTGATTTTCAGTCGCTTAGGATAAAATTGTCTGCCAAATACAAAAATGTTGGCTCTAGCAAATTTCAACAACATCAAGCATATTTGATATTATCCATCAGTCGGTGAGATGGACTCTCCTTGCTTTGGCAATGACCAATGAGCTTTTTCTCTAAAGAACTGGCAAGCTGCTGTCCTCTTCGAATCTGATCCAAACTAATTTTCCTCAGCAAACACAAAGCCACATATCTCAAATGCTGATTGTTATGCATGAGCATTTTTTCCTCCTGCACTTAAATGACTAATGCAACTAGAAAGTGGAGGCAGCACTGTTTGTAATTATTCAATGTATTATTGAAGTGAATTCATTATATTACAATTGTTTTCGTTTATGCAGCACTCCAGAGATTTCGATAAGCTTCCTATTGATTTCCTGCCCAAATAGAGTCCCATGATCCAGAAAAAAAACCTGTAAATACCAGGCATTTCAAAACTGTTATTTAAAGGCCTGGAAAGTCGTGGAAATTATTATAAACCTTAAAATGTCATGAAAAAAAAAATTTCTCGACTATTTATTTTTCTTTGTAAATGCAGTCCTTATAAAATCATTTTCATTTTCCAGTCAGTCATTGCAAACTGCTGAAAATATCATTAAAAAAATCATGCAAAATGTGCAAACGCTGCATGAATTCAGAGAGAAATGTCAGCAGCCGTCATTTTGTCTGTCACCTCTGTTCCTTATTTAATCGGTGAGTGTGACAAACAGAAAAGTGCCAGATTTCACCCGAAAAAGTCGATAGGTGAGATAACCCTGAACAAAATAGTTGAGTCAGTGGATGCCAGAGCCAGTGCAACCAATGGAGAATGCATAAAATTAACCTTGCAAAGCATATAACATACATTTTTTGAAATGGAACATTTTATTGAGCCTTGTGGAAAAATAAATCCCAAATGTCTCGAAACAATTGTTTGCATACATGTTTTTGTTGAGTATCATTTGATGCTTGAGAGGTTTGCCCAAACTGAGCAAAATATGTAATTTGGTGCAAGTCTAATAGCTTGGAATGCAAATTAATGCGACTTTTGTAACAGTATAGCAGACTACTTACATAGAATGCATATAATTATCAGTTTTCACTCTATATCTCCCAGTAAGATAACATTTAAATGCTTAGTTTGATGATCCAAGCTCTGTAGTTTCAAAACCTATAATGCAGTGCAATACAATGATGATTGAGAGATGAACAGAAACGTTCCTCAAAAGCCTGATGACAATCACATTTTAACCTGATTTTGCTAAAAAATATGTATAATCAAGGAAACCATCCAGCAAGTGCTCATTTTTAAAAGTGACGTGACATGTGGCCAAGTATGGTGACCCATACTCGGAATTAGTGCTCTGCATTTAACCCATCCAAAGTGCACACACACAGCAATGAACACACACACCGTGAACACACACCTGGAGCAGTGGGCAGCCATTTATGCTGCGGCGCCCGGGGAGCAGTTGGGGGTTCGGTGCCTTGCTCAAGGGCACCTCAGTCGTGGTATTGAAGGTGGAAGAGAGCGCTGTACATTCACTCCCCTCACCTACAATCTCTGCCGGTACGAGACTCGAACCCACAACCTTTTGGGTTACGAGTCCGACTCGCTAACCAATAGGCCACGACTTCCCCAAATATGACATTCTTACATTTACTTGTGAAGCTCAAGCTGAAGGTGGACGGTTGTACAGTTAAACTAAAAGGCCTTTTACTTGCTAAAAAAGTCCAAACTATCAGTCAGATGACAGAAGGCATGTAGTAGATTGTGTGCAACAGGTTTTTCAGCAAAGTTTTGATCAGTTTAGAGGCAGTTTGCAGATGAAATATGATACAGTGAGCTTTAGAGAGTTAAACCTTCAGATTAGATGCAGTTGTAATAATACCATAGTGCAGCATTAGCATGTGATTTTAATGACAGAACATAATATAGATTTGAGAGAGAAACACTGACTGTTGCTTCCCCAGCATGACACCAAAGGCATGAAGGCCTCCCAAAAAAGCCCCGCTGGCAGTGCGCAGGCCTGAACGAGGGGAGGGGAGAGAAGAAGACAGTCGGAAATAAAAGCAGCTGTTCCCCAAGGCATGCTGAATACACATTATGTTTATGGGTGCCGCTGGAGCTGGGCTCCACAAGCCTCTGGAGAACTAAGCAAACCACCTGCAGGACAGGCAGGAAACTACAGGCCCAATCTGTGGATCTCTAACCCTCCTCTTCCTCCGGACTCACACGCAGTCGGTGAGTGTGACGACTGCTTGGACCCATCGATCGGCTGGGTTTATCTGAAAAAGATCATGAGGAACGTTTGGCTTGTAATTGTATTTTTAAGGAAATGTGCTGGAAAGGATGACTTCGCAGGGAGATTTGTAGTCATTGTTAGTGACTGGAAGACACTGTGGCGATTGACACATTCCTCTGATAATGAGCGCTTGCTTTGGGATGGCAAATAGGAGATTTGCAGGAGTTTGCTGTTTAGGGATGAGAGTAGAGTGATTCTGTTAATGATTATTTTACGAACAGCATAATGATTTATATAATAACTGGTTCTATCTAGATGCCTTTTGGTAGTGTTTTGTTTTTGTTTTGTTCTATGTATTTTTAGTATTTTTTATCTAATTCATTATTATTATCATTATGTCATTTTATATAATATTATATACATATGTACTGTATATATCAATATTTATTATTATTAATACATAGAGCTTATATATTATAAAAAATAATAATTAATAATACTATTATCATTATTATTCATATTATTATTAGTAGTAGTAGTAGTAACAGTAGTAGTATGTACTTTTATGTATTATACTTTTATATATTAACGTATATATTTATTTATTGTGTTTAATAAGTTAATGTTATATATTATAATAAACATTAATTATTGTTAATATTATTATCAATAACATCATTATTATTACTGTTATTTTATATGTGCTTTTATAAATATGAATATATATATTTACTGTTATTAATATATTAATATTAAGTTAATTATGGTATGTTTATTATTATTATTATTATTATTATACCAGTCGCCAGACATTCAAGAACTGTTTAAAGAAATTGGAACTTTCTTTCTTTCTCTTTTTCTTTTTTCTTTCTTTCTTTCTTTCTTTCTTTCTTTCTTTCTTTCTTTCTTTCTTTCTTTCTTTCTTTCTTTCTTTCTTTCTTTCTTTCTTTCTTTCTCTCTCTCTCTCTCTCTCTCTCTCTCTCTCTCTAATAATTATAACTAACTGAAAACAATTTTATAAATTACAAAATTATGTATAATAATATAAAATACATACATCAGTGTTCAAAAGTTTGCTCTTTCTTTCTTTTTTTCTTTCTCTCTTTCTTTCTTTCTCTCTCTCTCTCTCTCTCTCTCTCTCTCTCTCTCTCCGTCTCTCTCTCTCTCTCTTTCTTACTTTCTTTCCTCTTTGTGTAAACTATTTGGTTCCCAACACTTGTGTTCTTGATCATTTAAAAAATAATCATATACAATAAGAATTGCACATATTCAAATAAGTTTGTTTGGAAATGTTAGTGGTTTTTGTTAACAAATGCAAACAAATATGCATTAAACTTGTTTCAACAAATCTCAACTAGCTTGAAATTCTGCGGCTGGTTGAGGAGAGCTGTGGTGTTTCTTTCACAATAATCTGATTGATTTTTACCCGGTGGATGATAAAATAGATTAACAATGTCCCACCGACTGCATTGAAGGAGGGCCTCGAGTAGGAAGTAAACCACCTTAGCAACCGCTTGGCAACACCCTTGCAAACTCTCAGTAAACTCTAGCATCGTTTCAGTGAGTTCTGGGCAGATCTAGTTTTGTACTGTTTCTGCAGTGTTTGGTAATAAAAGCTTTTTAATTTTGCTGTGAAATCCTATATTGAGCTGTTTATTGAATCGGTCATAAACCTGCTTTGCTTGAACCGCCAGCAATCTGATTTCAGACTCTGGGCTCCATCTTAATGACTGAGAACACAAGCTTCTCATTAAGAAGATGTTTGTTTCTTTTTCACCTGATCAATCCTGTCACTGTCCTGAAATTGCCTGTAAATTTGTTTCCACCCCCTCTCTTTTACCTTCACTTCTTCTGCAACAAATAACAAAATTGACTGCACAAATTGAATTTCACTCATTCTTAGAACATTTTTCTACGTGACAAACATTGAAATAGGGATTGTTTTGTTTTATAAGAAGGCATTTTTGAGACGATCCCTTTTTTATTTTTAGAGGCATTAAAATATCATGATTACACCGTTAATGTAGACATATTGCATGCTAATTTAATTAATTGCTAAAGCAAAACAATGACAGTATGATAATTACAAACTTCAACAGCATTTTTATGTCAGTATCAGTGTTGGAGACAAGCTAACTAATGTAGAAGACAAATGCTATTCATAATCTAGTTTACTTCCATAATGTGACATATGGATATTCAACAACAATCGAGACAAATGTAGTGTGGGACTTGATTTTATGTGTCAGGAATTGAATGAATGATCAAAAGTTGGTGTTACAATGTGTTTGCGGGATTTGTGACATCAGCCTTAAAGGAAAATAGTCTTAGAAATGAAGCGAGATTGCAAAAGAAAAATTTTTTTTTATTGAAAAATGAAAAGTGTGCACTAATGAATCAGGAAAAACATTAATCTTAAAAAGTCTTAATTTGCCCTTCCAAATTAAGGCCTTAAAGTCTTAAATCAAAGCAGAAAGTCTTAAAATCATAAATTCATGGCATGAAATGCTGCATGCATTGCAAAACAACAACAACAACAACAACAAAAATCCTCCTCAGTATTTTTGTTTTCTGATACAAATTCTAAGCATCCTTAAATCAAGATACTTGAGATGCAAATCTAAAATGAAGTCTTTAAAAGTTGAACAAATTTGAGTGAGTTTATGCTTAAAACAAGAACAAATATCAGTGATGGGGAATGAAAACTTGTTTTCCCTTTAAATTAAGCCCATTGAAAGATATTTGCTCTGGTTTCAATAATAACCTAGAAAACCTTAAAGGGTTAGTTCACCCAAAAATGAAAATTCTGTCATTAATTACTCACCCTCGTGTTGTTCCAAACCCGTATGACACTCGTTCATCTTCGGAACACAATTTAAGATATTTTTAGATATCAATTTAAGATATCACGCTTTAGGGCTGTCTGACCCTCCCATAGACAGCAAGGTAACTACCACGTTCAAGGTCCAGAAAAGTACAAAGATGATCGACAAAGTAGTCCGTGTGACATCAGTGGTTCAACTGTAAAGTTACGAAGCTACGAGAATACGTTTTTGCGCAAAGAAAACAAAAATAACGACTTTATTCCATCTTTTCGTCTCTACTGCGTCACTTTGTGACGCGCGTTCATGACAGTATCATGACGCGAGCGTGTGGCGGCGCTGACCCAGATCCGGCGTGATGACGGCATTACACCGGATCTGGGTCAGCGCTGCCACACGCTCACGTCATGATACTGTCGTCCAAAGTGACGCAGTAGAGACGAAAATGTGGAAAATGTGGTTTGGAACAACACGAGGGTGAGTAATTAATGACAGAATTTTCATTTTTGGGTGAACTAACCCTTTAAGTAAATTTGTTTAACTTTTAATGTTGACTTTTTAGGAAAAGTAGCTTTAGGAGTAGCTACACTGACAAAAAATGGTATAGGAAACCATTTTCACTCAGAAATTGCTTAAAAATTTCACAATAATTACAATAAAAACAAAAAAACACTTTGAATTAACACTGAACTTTTGAAGTTGAAGGACTAAAATTGTATTTTCTTGTAAAACATACTTAAATAATTACAGTTTGACTTTGACAAATCATTTTCACAACACTATCTACTTCAGAATTTCAGTGTTACTTGCTGCTTCTTCATAACTATTTGTGAAATTTACTAGCAATTTATGAGTGAAATTTGATTTCTTGGTTTATTTTTTACCTAAATCCTACACAAATGTTTTGCTACTTTTTTATTGAGCGCAAGTTTAATTCAAATACTGTTTAATGTTGTTACCCTGACTGAGATCCCTAACTGAAACAAAAATGGTGTGGAAACAGTTTTTACTCAGAAATTGCTAGTAAGTTTCAATTGACAAAAAAATAGCAATTTAATTAAATGTGAAATTTTACTGTAGAAAGATTTAAATAGCGTTTTCTAGCAGCATGTACTCAACCAACCCAGTATTGTTTTATTTACAACTTTTGACAAATCATCAACACTTTCTACTTAAAGATTTCATTTTTTGTTTTACGATACTTTCTGCTTATTTGTGAAATTTACTAGCAGTTTCTGAGTGAAAATTGTTTCTTAGCTTATTCATGTAAATCCTGCACAAACGTTTTGCATTGTAGCTACTTTCATTGAGTAAAAGTGTAGCATGAAATGTAATACTGTAAAATAAGTTTAAAAGATTCCCTAATTCATGTTAAAACAGGGAATTTATCAGCTTTTTTCGTAGCAGAACATTTACAGTAGTTTAATGTAGAGGGAAACGCGGGACCCGACCAGATTTTTTGCGCCGCGGTATTAAATTTCCGAATAAAACGCGGTAGCGGTCTGTAACTCTGCTGTAATTTGAACGGGAGCGGGCGGTCTAACAATATCCGGTTCCCGACGTCCATTTAGAACAGCATATCTGCGCTTTATTCTTATTGACCACCGTAGGGTACAACCTTCACTCTGACTGTTATGCACGCGCTGCACGCATGCTTTAAACGTCACGCCTTTTATTTGGGGGGTCTGTGCGCAGCATGTGCATAACGATGCTCAAAGCAGGCTGTACCGGTGGTAAATATACGGCCCTCAGACAGAACAGGCAGGTTGTCGATGAGTGACAGCAGAATAAGGATGGAGCAAATTCGTCCTGCATGTCCTTGAAGGACGTTCAACTCAGTTTTGTTTATATTTTGCTTAGCCTATACTTTTAAATGACAGATGTCGTATTTATTTATTTTTCTCTACGACACTTTTCCTACTGTGTTAACAGAAAAATGTCAAACGAATTTAGTATTTTGACAAGACGAAAAAAATAGCTAATAAGAACAACCTAAAAAAAAAATTCTCTCTCTGCGACACTTTTTTGCTTGTAAATGTTAAACGAATTGTATCCTGACAAGACGAATAAAAATAAGAAATAGCCTACAATTTTTGTAGCCTACAACATTTTTATTTTCTCCGACACTTTTTTCCTACTGTGTTTCATAAAATATTAAACAAATTTTGTGTCTTAATATAATTTATATAAATTCAAGTCAAAGTCAATAAATTCAAGACTCTTGACAAGACCAATAAAATGACATACAATTTTTTGCAGACTACACTTTTATTTGTTAGCCTATCTCTCTGTGAGATTGTGAGAAATGTGAGATTCTGTAAACGAGATCTAAATTTAGCGGGAATGGTCGGGTCGGGAAGAAAATTATTCCACGCGGATAGCGGGTGAACAAAGAGTGAAAATATAGCGGGAGCGGGACTAAAAAAATAGTCCCGCTCAGACCTCTATTTTAATGCTGCTTTATACTTGCTTACATTTTTAGTTGTTTTTATTTTTATTTTGTGCAAGTATATTTGTTCAGATACTGTTTAGTGTCAATCTCTGACTGAAAAAAATGGCGTAGAAACAATTTTCTCAGAAATCGCTAGTGAATTTCACTAACAGTTACAAAGAATTGAATTAACATTGAATTAAATGTGAAATTTTGACAGAAAAACTGAAATAGTATTTTCTTGTAAAATGTAGTCTGTAAATCTTTGCTACTTCAAAAAGTCATGTTTTACAATGTTTTTGGTTTTGTACCTGATAAATACTTATACTCTGATTGCTTGTATACTGTATAGTGCGGTGAATTACTTTTTCAAAAGGGCAGCTTGACTTCAGTTTAACTAAGCCAAAGTAGCACTTGGAAAGCTGCAGTTTCAAGGTAGGCTCACAAGCACTGAAATATATGTAGTTCATTCGCAGTAATATAAACACTGTATTGTTGAAATTTCTCCATCTTTCTTGAGTTTAATCAGACGTTCAGTTGAGCAGGTTGTGGATCTTCAGCTCTCTCGGAAACCTGACTCCACCAGCCAGCCCGGTTTAAAATAAGTTAGATTTATTTTTGCGGCTACTTGGCGCCTAGATTACTTCACTTTCCTGTCATGTGAGCTCGGGTCTGTACATAACTCATTACAAGATAGCCTCGGATTGTTGACATGCTTTAGACGTGAGGATTTGCACGATCTCAAGGTGAAAGCTTTCAACCAGCACCAGCTCAATAGTAAACTAAAGCTGCCATATAGAGCGCTGCGCTAAATATGAGGAACAAGGATGTTCCATCATCTTCTCTAACACAGAGCTGCATTTAAATGCATCTGAAGCGCAAGAGTAGCTGTTACCAGGCTTATTTTGGGTGGTGGATGTCTGTGGTTGCTCATCCTTCTTGACAGGTTGATGGGTTTACAGCAATGCAGCACGGTTAAAATAGAGTACTCTTTATCCACTGATGTTATGTACCACCACACATGATCATGCATCATATGAATGCTGTGCATTTAAAAAAAAAAATTCTGGCTTCAGGACTGGGCAATTACAGCTATTTTGATACTTTTGTTTTTTTACTCATTTGGGTGATATAGCTCCAAATGTTTATTTTATCTATTCATATTTTCAGTACTTGCATCAGTATATCAGTATTTATGCATTTCCTTTGAAAGGGAACAACTTTTTTTTTTTTAAATGTGCATATTTTATAATATAGCTCTAAAAATTTATTTTATTTATTCATATTTTTAATACTTGAATCAGTATCTCGGTATTTATGCATTTCTTTTGAATTGAAGATTCAAAATGTTTAATGTTTAACAAAATTTGAACGCAAAAGTCTACTTAATCTAGCCATTTCCCCCCCTAAGAACTATATTCAAAATCTATATTTGTATCATTTTCATTTATATGCACTAAATTGTAATTATAAATCATATTTAGTAACATCAATCATTTTGAATAAGTGGCCTATATAATACAACAACAACTACTACTACTACTAATTATTATTATATTGGCAACTTATTCAAATGTTGTTGTTAATAATAATAATAACAATAATGATGATAATAATAATAATTATTATTATACATTCATGTACATAGAATTTACTGTATGATATTCTGCTGAAAATATAATAATAATTTGTTTTTTTTCTTATCAATTGAGGATATAAAGGGTCTTTGTCTGTGAAATCCAAGCTAAAGTCTCAAAATCTAATTATGAGATAAGCATCAAAGTTTGATTTCAACCATTAATTTCACTATGATTTCAATCTTTGACATGACCTTACTCACTCAATATTAAAGATATAAAGGTTGTATTTTCACAGAATGTTCTACATCTTTATGAAGGATGATTTTATGTAGTAAATCACAAAAAAATGACGTTTTTACAGGCAGGGTAATTTGTTTTATGTTTTTTAGGTAAACATATACTTATTTTATATAGTTATATGATCTCTGTGGTTAAAAAAACCATGTCTGTCTTTGTGATAACCAAATGAACAGCACAGTGACGTGATGACTCCCCGTGGGAATGAAATTATTGAACCGCCAGCTGATAAAGTAGGAGCTCCTATTAGAAACCAACAGCTCCGAGACTTGATTTGATCAGGTTTTACTTCAACACTTCTCCTCCTACCACATGATTCTATTCTAGTATGTAATGCTCACTTTTCATGATCCCATAAATTCCTGATCGATAACATCAAGCACTACCTTCCATTTTGACATGCTGAAAAGCCCGTTTCATAGAAATATGCCACATTACTGAAGTAAAGCGCATGGTTCAGAGGAAGTGCAGCATAATGCTAAAGCATCTGGCTGGAAACTGCTAGGTTGTAGACTCAAAACCCACAGGAGGTGATGCATGAAACTCCACAGTGCCCTTGAGCAAAGCACTTAACCCCAGGTTTCTCGAGGGAGATAATAAGTGTGCTTTAAGCTTTAGATAAAAGCGTCTGCCGCATGACAAATAATTAAGTAAGTAAATGAAATTACCAGATGTGACACTGGAATAACTTATAGGAGCACATAGCAATGCCTGAGCAAACATTGCAGCATTCGGAGCCATTAAAGCGTATGTTTCATTTACAGATGATTTAGAACACTGAGCTTCCAGCATGTTTCTACACAACTGCAGAAGTGAAACTTTATGTACCTATTTAATAAATGCTACAGTGCCATAAATAAGACTTTAAATAGAACTAAATCATTAAAAGTTAATGAAGAGTCCGTTTTGCTGATCGTGCTGCAATACAGCATTTTATATCATGGTAAGCCTCGCTGCTTTTACCGCAACTGCAGACAAGTCGCCAACCATTAGTGCGACACCATTAGTAAGAAGGTGAATCTTACAAAACCTGACAAGAAAATGTTTCGATTTTTCAGTCCAAAAGCAAAAGAAAAAAGTTAGAAATTATATTTTGCATAATGAAATTGAAGAAGATATTACATAATGAAACAGATTTTTTTGACAATTAAGCACATTCTCATAACTGTCTGTCGTACATATATATATATATATATACATATATATTCTAGAATTTTCTATATGCATATTTTACTAGAATATATACACACACACACACACACAGTATATTCTAGTATTTTCTATTTATTTTATGCTGGTTTTTTATCTTTATATTTTCAGATTTTCCATTTTATTTAGATTTATTTTAGTTATAAATTAAAATTGACTTTATATATTAATAAAAAAAATAGAAATTAAAAATAAAAATTATATAGTAATATGGCTTCATATAAAAACATTTTTAAAAATTCTTTTATTTTAGTTATAACTTACAATTTACTTTGTATATTAATGTGTATTGGGGGATAAAATGTGTACATTTATATATTTTGGAAAATTAAGCAATTTTAAAAAACTAAATGGTTCTAATAAATAAATATTAATATAATGTCTTTTTTTTCTTTTGGTCGTGGGGTGAAAAATTACTAGGGAGACCAGTTGCTGTTTATTAAGGCATTACTAGTGAACTTTTCAAATAGTTCAGTATTGCTTATATTGTTTCTGGAAATGTATTTAAACAACTGTTTTCTAGATGCTTTTTAGTAAAAGCTTTGGTTTGAACAAATTATTGTGTGTGTGTGTGTGTGTGTGTGTATGTTTGATATGAATAGTTCACCAGCATAAGCCAGCAGCAGATTCTTGCACTTATCCTGAATGTATTTCGTTTACTGGCATGTGATCAGATTCCGGCTTAGACTGTCACTCTAATGAAGACACTGAAGCATTTCCAACAATGCTGCTGTCAGTGCTCTGAATGGTTTTCTTAATAATGAAACACAAATAAACCCCATACTGCATTTCATATTCCTGCATTTGCTAACACATCCAGAGCACAATCATTTATTTTAATTGCTTTCTTCAGATAAAGATCTTCTTTTTTGTTGAAAGTGCTTGTGCTTGTTTAAATTTGGTTACAATTATTTATGAAAAGATATAATGCATTACATCATATATTATGAATACCTTTATAATGCATCATAAATAAGACTTTTTAATTAATTTGAACTCTACACTGTGGCTTTTTTTTCGAAGTTGTAAATAAAGATTATTGTAAAACATTTTACAAAAATGCTACTTCAGTCTTTCTACTTAAACATTTTGTGTTTAATTAAATGTTACTTGCTATTTCTTTGTAATAAATTGTGAAATTTACTAGCAATTTCTTAATGAAAATTGTACACCGATATAAACTGGCTTTGAAACAGTTTTCACTCAGAAATCACACAAATAATAAAAAAGCAATGGCAAATAACACAAATTAAACATGAAATTTTGAAGTTGAAAGACTGAAATGATTTTCTTGTAAACACTCAAGTACTTGTTGTTTTAGTTGCAACTTGTAAAACAGTATTTATTTATGGTGTACATGTGTCAGTTAAAAGGTACCAATTATGCAAAATTCACTTTTACATGTTGTTTGAACATACATGTGTGTTGGCAGTGTGTACACCTATACCACCCTATAATGATAAAAATCCACCCGCTCCTTTTTTTTATCTCTATGAATCATGAGCAGTGTCTCAGATTCTGATCACAGAATCCGTAAAATGTGTGACATCACACTTTCCCAGCCCTGCCCACGATAGTTGACTGACACAGCCGTATTAGCTGAGTGAGCCGCACACACACTATCTACCATGTTTATCTTCACGCCAGAGCATTTAAAAGCAGCATTCAAGTAAGAAATGTCTTCTTATTAGAGCTATAGAAGTTGTTCAGTCCAGAGCAGTGAGTGATTTTCTGCTTTTATTTTATTTTATTGTTTGGGTCATATTAACAGCGTAGACCCAAACAGTGGTCAGTATAGGTACTGTATATTATGCTGCGGTCACTTAATTCTTTCCCAGCTGTTTAACTTCACAGACATAACCGACTGTGTTTTTGTAACTTAAGCGTGTTTTTAACATAAACTTGTGTGTGAAAGACAACTTTTAGTACTCACATGCATGTGACAGCCGCTCTCTGTTCGCGTGCTTCAGATGTGTGCGTCAGATGGCTTTAAAACGCGTGATTTCAGCGCGATATACATGATAATCAAAACCAAACAGATGTTTTTTGGCAAACATCTCGTATCTCAGATCTCGCTCGTAGATCTGAGATACGAGCTAAAATTGCACAGCCCTGTTCTGGGAAAGAGGGCGGGGAGCAGCAGCTCATTTGCATTTAAAGAGAAATGGACTAAAACAGCGTGTTTCTGCTTCCACTCAAAATAGGCATTTTCAAAATGATCTAATAAATGATCTGTGGGGTATTTTGAGCTGAAACTTCACAAACACATTCTGGGGACACCTGAGATGTATAATACAACTTGTAAAAAGGGGCATAATAGGTGCCCTTTAATATTGATTTATTTTGTATTCAATTAATAATTGACAGTTCTCATGCATTTTTTTGGTGGATTTTTTTCTTAATGCTCATTGCAGCGCATAATGGGATTGCATACTGTATGAATACAGGAGTGCCCTAAAATATGGTCTAGATAGGCAGCTTGCTAGGTTTTTCATAGAGGAGAGAAAAAAAGTCTTAACAAGCACTACAAAATTGTATTAGCTGTGTTGTATGTCAGAAACATGTTCAATCACATGTGACAGGCTGTTATACACCTCAAATTTGAGTCCTTTAGAGAAATTGGGTAGTTGCACGCACCCACATTAGTGCATTTTTCTTCGACTATACGTCAATATAAACATGCGCGAACACCGAGGGTGGGATTAGATGCTCGGTTCGAGCTGCCAACAGCTCATTACCTTAATGAGGTTTTACAGCAGCTGGAGAGACGTGTCTTCATATTCGACAATGTCTAATTGGGTTAGTGATGGGCTGGCAGTGCAATTGACCTCAGTGACGCTCCTGGATGAAGCGAGAAAGCCTTCGGTCATCAAAGTTCCTCCACCACCTCACAACATTTTCCCATTAAGGTCTCACCTCCGGCTATGTTTAGGCTTGTTAGAAATACAGTGTGACTTCACCCTAGAACGACTCTGAGGTGTCTGGCTTTGAGACGGCGTTGCCTTTAATATTGATTTATTTTGTATTCATTGGTGGATTTTTTTCTTAATGCTCATTGCAGCGCATAATGGGATTGCATACTGTATGAATACAGGAGTGCCCTAAAATATGGTCTAGATAGGCAGCTTGCTAGGTTTTTCATAGAGGAGAGAAAAAAAGTCTTAACAAGCACTACAAAATTGTATTAGTTGTGTTGTATGTCAGAAACATGTTCAATCACATGTGACAGGCTGTTATACACCTCAAATTTGAGTCCTTTAGAGAAATTGGGTAGTTGCACGCACCCACATTAGTGCATTTTTCTTCGACTATACGTCAATATAAACATGCGTGAACACCGAGGGTGGGATTAGATGCTTGGTTCGAGCTGCCAACAGCTCATTACCTTAATGAGGTTTTACAGCAGCCGGAGAGACGTGTCTTCATATTCGACAATGTCTAATTGGGTTAGTGATGGGCTGGCAGTGCAATTGACCTCAGTGACGCTCCTGGATGAAGCGAGAAAGCCTTCGGTCATCAAAGTTCCTCCACCACCTCACAACCTTTTCCCATTAAGGTCTCACCTCCGGCTATGTTTAGGCTTGTTAGAAATACAGTGTGACATTTCTAAAAATTGTTCTCAATACTGGTGTGGACAATAATATACAGTAGCTATCTTTATAGCTATCGTTCTTGGTGTGAATGGCCTTAACACTAGCAAACAAATACTCACCCTAGTAACCCCTTAGCAACCATTCAGAATGCTTGGCAACCTCCCAGAAAGCACAAGCAACCTCCTAGACTCCACCCAGAACACCCTAGTAACCATACAGAAGAAACCACACAAAACACACCAGCAAAAAGTTAGCAACACCCTTAAGAGCATGACTTAGCAACCACCCAGAACTGTCTAGCAACTCTTTAGCAATCACCTAACCACTTCTAAGACCCTAAAAACCACCCAGGATACCCTAGCCATCTAAAAACAAATTAACTAGGCATCCAAAGCAACCAGTTAACAATCATATAGAGCACCCTAGCAACCACTCAGGTCACCCTAGTAACCCCTTAGCAACCACCCAGGACATCCTAGCATTGTGGAGGTGTTTTTTAATTGCATGGGCAAGCACCACTCTTTTTTTCTTCTGAAAATATTCAAATCTAATTGGTTTGTTTTGTCTGTTGATTTCTTTCCACCTGCAGGTAGCGTCGCAGCATCCAGAACAGGCACGCTGGAGGAGAGCGCTCACTCCGAACCTGTCCCACTTAAAAACCGCATGGCTGTGTACCAGGCGGCAGTTTCCAAACAGGACAGAACAGGCTTCTCCAGTTCGGTATGCTTTACACACACACACACACGGGTGAAAACTGATCCAATCATAGGAGACTTATTTGGGATGGAAATACCAGGTGTAAACAGCAATCTGACCACTTGTGAATGAATTGCACGAGAGGGATTTTAAAGGGATAGTTCACCCAAAAATGAACATTTTCTGTTAATTTGCTTACCCTCAGGCCATCCAAGATGTAGGTGACTTTTTTTCTTAAATAGAACAGCAAAGAATATTTTTAGCTGAAACTGTGGTCCTTGGTGATTCTTAAAATGCAAGTCAATGGCTACCAGTTTTTGAGAATAACAAAAGCATATCAAGGTACACAAAAATGAATACCCATAGCTCCTGATGATATATTGAGGTCTTATGAAGCGAAATGATAGGTCTGTGCAAGAAGAACATTATTTACATCATTATTACCTGTAATCCAGAGCCTCAGGTACGCGGTCCAGAGTGATGTCTGGTTCACGAACGAATCATTCTTTTGAACCGGTTCTATTTAATTAACCAAATGAATCAGTTCAACAAATCAGACTAAACCGCCTGAAACAGTTTGTGGCTTGAGCCCCACAGAGCTACAAGTTACTCAATCGAAACTCACTTTGAAGACCTATGAGCCAGTGACATGCACATGCGTGAACCAAGCACTTGAATGAAGGGATGAAATGAATGTTTTTATGGTTTCACATTGTTTATGTAAAAAGGTGAGCTGTTGAACACTAGTTTGTTCACTTTATATGCTGTAGACATGTAAAACATTTTTGGGTTCTTTAATAATTGTGTATTCGTTGCGACACTGTGTGCTTATTACCTAAACTTGTGAATCAGTTATTTGAATCAGAAACGAACTGTCCAAAAGAACCCGTTAGAGGAAACGAATCAGATTTCCCCATTGCCTGATGCTATGGATTAAAGGGAATAGTGTTGTAAATAATGTTCAGTTTCTTGCACAGACTGATTGTTTCGCTTCATAAGACCTCAATATATCAAGAGGCTCAGGTATTTATTTATTTTTTCTCAAAAACTGGCAGCTGCTGACTTGCATTTTATGAATCACCAAGGACCACGGTTGTAGCTTGAAATCTTCTTTACTGTTCTACTCAAGAAAAAAAGTCCCCTACATCTTGAATGGCCTGAGGGAGAGTAAATTAACAGTGAATTTTCATTTTCGGGTAAACTATCCCTTTAATTCCAGGTGTAAAGGGGGATTATATGATCCTGCTTCATCACTGTCAGCCATCAGTCATATTTAGACAAGCCTTAAGATCTTCTGTTGAGCAGACTAACGCTATTTACTCAGCAGTTCCCATCCGGCTGTCTGAGTGCCATCAAATTGATCAGCCAATATCATTTCAATGAGACAAATGAGGCACTCGTGCGGCACGCAAACTTGTTTTGTCAACGTCTCATTAGATCAAACGATCAAGGCTGATAAATTCTGACTGTTCTGCGTTTAAACACTGCATGAGGACCGAGCGCTCATGTCAAATTCATGTATAATTCCAAACTCATTGATTTATACAGTAATTGCTGCCTTGATACATCAAATCACAAAAGAAACCAGTGTGCGTTTGATTTGCGCCCCTCGTCGTGGTAATGGAGACAGAACGTTTGATAGACAAACGCAGTGATGAGGACAGAGAGGGAGACCAAATGAATTAGACAAGCAGTGGACTTCAGCAGGCAGTACATTATGCAGAAACCCCAGGTCTCCAAGGATTTGGCAGTTCTGGAGAAATCTCCTAAAAAAGGTTTCTTAGAAACAGAATTTAGTGACATCAGTAGTGGCTTTGATTCAGGTGCCTTAGCTGAGACATGAGAAGAACACAATCACCTGTTTTACACAGGAATAAAAAAAAATTTTCAACAGTATTTGTTTTTGATTTCCTGTAAAACACCTAAACATTGTTAAAACAAGGCACATTTTAATTAAGAAGCCAAATGAAGTAGCATAAGACTTGTTACGAATAAGAATATATATTACCATTCAATAGTTTTTGTTTGAAAGAAATGAATACTTTTATTCAGCAAGGGTTCATTAAATTGATCAAATATGACACATTTATAATGTTACAAAATATTTTTATTTGAAATCAATGCTGTTCCTGTCTATTCATTAAAGAATCCTGAAAAATATTAAGAAGCATGACTGTTTTCAACATAGATAATAATAAGAAATGTTTCTTGAGCAGCAAATCGGGCATATTAGTGTGATTTCTGAAGGATCGTATGACAGTGAAGACTGAAGTAATGATGCTGAAAATTCAACTTCGTATCACAGAAATAAACTACATTTTAAAATGTATTAAAATAGAAAACAGTTATTTAAAATCATAATAATATTTCACAAATTTTCTGTTTTTGACTAAATAAATGCATCCTTGATGAGCATAAGAGACTTCTTTTAAAAACATTATAAAAACCTAACCATCCCAAACTTTTAAACAGTAGTGTATGTTTTATATTCTATAAATTTGGTTTCTTAACATGTGTTAACTGTTTTTTAGTTATAGTTTGTCCTTTTAATTTAGTCACTATTTATCTTGTCATATTCTTTGGTTTTCTAATGTCTCATGTCTAAAAAGACTTCGAAAATAACATTTTAGTTCATTTTTACTGAAATCAACATTAAACTCTCTTTGTAAAAACTCAGAGCTCCTAAGTAACATATAATGAGTGTAGTATAGTGTTAGCTAATATTTAGACATTATTGTGAATTCTTCATTTAGAAGGAATGATTTCCATATTTTAGAGACTGTTTAGGATATATTTTAGGATATGTTATGCTTAGTGCGTTTTCAAGGCAACAGTGCGTTCGCGATGCATCTTCATCTCGTCTTTTTCATTAGCAAAATAAAAAAGATTAACACTGAATGAGGTAAAATCTTGCAATGTTATCCCGTTTTTCTTCTCTTGGTGACGCAAAGCAGCTTCATGTCCTTGACACTCTAAAGCCAGAGTGAGGTGAAGGACCGAATGCCTCTTTGGACCCCACAGTAGAGAGGTCATGTGCGTGTGCAGTGACATTATTGTTTTCTATGGCTTTGTCACAGTGTGAGAGTGAAATGCGATGATGGCTGACCAGTGGGAGTTCAGAACCTCTCCAGAAACCCAATTCCCTCTGTCTCGCTCTCTTTCTCGCTCTCTTTGGCCGGCTGCTAAAAACAGCATTGCACATCCGCTCTGCGCCAGCTGAGGTCAGATCCCTACAGGAGGGTAAAAAGTACAGAGAAGTTACTGTTTCTGCTTCAGTACAAGTTAAAATCTACCGGTAGTATTTGTGGCATAATGTCGGCTCATCCCTCTGTGTTTTAAGTTTTAATGTTGCCGATAGAGTAAGGCACTTACAAGTCAAATATGAAGATTAAAACATAAAGTGTATTTATCCTATATGTTGTTATGTTGTTGATGGAGCTTAACTTGTGTTAAACCTGGAACATTCCTTTAAGTTAGAGTAATGGTTTAAATACATCAGTGTGTTATTTAAAGCAATAGTTGAGGTGACTGCTGTAATATAAGAGCATTTTATAAGACAGATAATATAAGCCACGATGACCTGTGAAATATGTACTCTGAGTAAAATTGTAATGAGTAAAAATAGCGTTTTGCTTTGAAAATACAGTAAGTACAAACATGCCTATTTTCTATGCAAAATAGATTTATTATAGATGATGCTTATATTCACAGAACTCGTTTGTTCACAAAAAGCATTATTTACCTACAGCAATTACAGATAAAGGAATCATTCACACAATTATAAAGATTTGCTGAAAATGTACTCACCCTCTGGCCATTCAAGAAGTACAGTAGATGAGTTTGTTTCTGCATAGGAAGAGATTTGAAGAAATGTAGCATTACATCACTCGCTCACCAATGGATCTGTCAGACTCTGTTTCTGTCTATTGTGTTTTGTTCCCCACGTTCTCATGTCCTGGTTTCCCCCGTGTTCCTCCTATGCCCATATTTGGTCCTTCCTGTCCTTATTAATATCATTCGATCCCAGGTGTGTCCCATTAGTTTCCATATGTATTTTAGCCCTGTGTTTACAGAGTCCTGCGTGCTGTCTTGATCGTCAATCCCCGTGTCCTACGTGTGGTATTCCTTTGGTGTCAATAAAGACTGTTAATTCTGGATTCTCCTGCGTTCTCCTCGTTCCTCGCTGCTTGTTCCTTGCTCCTCACAGTAGGCACACCGTGACAGGATCCTCTGCAGTGAATGGGTGCCGTCAGAATGAGAGTCCAAACAGCTGATAAAAACATCACAATAATCCACAAGTAATCCACACCACTCCAGTCCATCAATTAATGTCTTGTGAAGCAAAAACGTTGTGCATTTATGAGAAACACATTCACCATTAAGGCATTTTTAACTTCAAACCATTGGCTCTGGCTAAAATATGAGTCCTCTATCCATAATACTGTTATGTATTTCTCTAGTGAAAAAGTTGTCTGAATTAGGAGAGAAATATGCACAGATCAAGCACCGTTTAGTTCTAAACAAATATGTGGGTGGATTTTGATTTGAGAGGACTTCTCAAGGCATGTCAAATCTTAAAAGTCTGCTGTATCCTGCATCTGATATTTAGAACTCATTTGCAATATAGAATTGCACCGTGCAAACCGCATTCATTAATTTTGTAGATGGAATTCATTTGCAAAATTAGTAAATGAAGAAGGCTTTGAAACAAAGCAGATGACATGTGCAAATAAACAACACTTCCAGAAGTCGACATCATGAAAGGGTTAACAGGATTGCGGAGTAAATTAAACCTCACAGTATCAGGGCCTCACAATACCATGCCATGCAAATAAGACTGTCATGCAAAATCTTAAAATGTGATTTTGTAAAGCCACAGAGATAATGAGATGAGGGCTGGTGCTTGTGTGTGTGTGTAAGCCACATTGTCTCATGAATATATGAATATTTTTGTTTGATGGTGGATGAAGACGAGAGACAAGTGATCACACTTTCACTCCCATAATCTTGCAGCTCTTGTAAAAGCATAAATCTGTTTAGCATGATTTTCAACGCGGGCGGTCTCTCTGTCTTTGTCTCTTTCTTCTCGATCAGGTCATGGAGGAAGCCGAGGTTTGTTCCCTGCCTGGGGGTCTGGCCAGTGTCCGCAGACAGTTCGAGAATGAGGGCATGTCATCATCTCACACGGTCACCCAGATTCACCACACACACAGATCTGTGCAGGTCAGTGGTAACTCTGGTAATTCGTAATATACACTACTGTTCAAAAGCTTAGGGTCAGTATGTTTTTTTTTACTTTTTCAAAAATATTAAGCAGCACAACTGTTTATAATAATAGGAAAAACTTTTATAATAATAAGAAATATTTCTTGAGCAGCAAATCAGCATATTAGAATGATTTCTGAAGGATCATGTGACACTGAAGACTGAAGACCCTTACTGGAGTAATGATGCTCAAAATTCAGCTTTTTCATCACATGAATGAATGACATTTTAAAATGTATTCAAATAGAAAACAGCTATTTTAAATCTTAATAATATTTCACAATATATTCTTGTTTTTAAAATTCTTCTTTCTTTTTTTTATTATTAAATAAATGCAGCCATGCTGAGCATAAGATACTTTTTTCATAAACATTAAAAAAAATATCAGAGATCCCAAAATGTTGACAACGGTAGTGTATATATGTTATAATATACAGTACATATAAAAAATAAAAAATAAAGAATTGATCTAAAACTATTTAATAATAAATTAGCCTTTTGGATTTGTAATGGTTAACATATCAGACATATGTTGGCATATTTATACAGTTAAAAGTTTGGACACGCTTCCTCCATTTTATTATGAGTATGTTTTATTTTTCATTTTTTTTCTATAAACAATGTTAATTATTGTAGTCAATTTTCCTACGTAATGTTATTTTGAGTAATATTTAACAATATATTTTATTTACAATATATATTTCACAATATATTCAAATAGAATTTTATTAAATAATATATTATTACTGCAGAAAAAAAAAAATACAGATCCAAAACTTTTGAACAGTAGTATAAAATCAAATAGGCAACCTAGTTATGTTGCATTGCAGTCGCATACATCTGCAACAAAATGTTTTCGATGAGTAAGAACATGCAGGCTTTTTTATATTTAAACATTACAGGCCAAACCAAACTACAAAAAATTAAAAAAAATTATTTATTTATTTATCTTTAATAAATATATTATTAAATATAATTAAAAAAATTTAATAATATTTGAGCAAATCATCGGAATGGCATACAGTATATGCATACTGCTATGTATGTGTATTGAAAAGAATGAAGTGCTAAAATGCATTTGAGATGCAGTTACTTTGATTTTGACTCACTGACATACAGAATCTGTTAAAAAATAAATGAATTTTAATGTCGTACTAAAGTGTCACACATCATTACACACATATCAGTTTAGCTTCTACCCAGGCGATTTATGGCACAAGAAAATCGTGACTCAACATAAAGAAGAACACACTCTTATTTTGTTAATCTTTTTAGTGCTTTTGTACATTTTAAAGTCCCAAAACTAATCCTAAAGGTGTTTCACATCTGGCTTTTGTTTTCCATTCTAATCTACAATTGTAAAATTAAGACTTGGATGCAAAACTAGTTCAAATGCAATGAAGCGTATGGGTGTGAGATGCTAAAATACACATTGTTTCAATCAAATTCACTTCTGTTTCCTTAGATGCAGGACACTTGTGTATCTTTTAGCATGCTTGGCAACCCTAATCACCACTAGTTTTAGTTCTGGTACAGGTATTAAATGCTATAAGCATGCATGCAACTTCCACATGAGCAAAACGTCTTCTGGTGTAGAAAAGAGAGTGTGTGCATGGACTTTCAAAATAAGATTAATCCTCTTACAGCTGACCTTACACCAAAACCCAAAATCTGACACAATAACAAGTCAAATCTCTACCCATCTGTACCCTCTCAGATCTGCATAGATTCTCTCAAGCTTCTGAAGCCCATTAGCATTGACACATGCAAATATTATACATGCAGTGCCTGCCTCTGAAAAAAAAATCAGATACTGCTCGCATTGAGAGAAGCAGAATGGAGATACATTTTGGTCACAGTCTGTGTAAACCAGCTCTGCCGATCCAACTTGAATCCAGTCCACCCATCCATACCAGTAGGTCTGAGTGCGCTCTGTTCGCCCTGCAGGGACGAGGTGGTTTCGGCTCACTGATAGAGGAAAAAAAACATCAGACTGAATACAGAATGACAGGAGAAAGTGGGAGATGTGCTCTCATCTCGTCTGCCAGCACATCAGCGCTCAAGTGCTCTAAAGCCGTGCCTCTCAAACTGTGCTAGCTGACGTGAATCAGCAAATGTAAAATATTATGAAGCATATATTTAAATTCATTTTTTATTATGCCTTATTTCTAATTTCTGATTGATGTGCAATTTAAAGTGTGTGCTTCATCCAGTTTTAAATGTGAAACGTATGTGGGATGCTAATCAGGAGACATGATTGCGGGCTGTGAAATTTTCTAGGACAAGCTACTTTGCAAATGTTATTGAGAAAAATCACCAAAATCCGAGAGTTCTTTTTTCAACGATTGACTCTGTTTTGAACCCTAAATTAGAGGTGCCTGCCGATACATCTGTTGAATTATGAAAAAGCTTTTATACAATTCTTTGACGGTGGAATATCAGAGGTTCGAAATAATATACAGCAGTGTACATATGTGCCTTTGTCTGCACCAGAAACCCTTGCTATGCCATCTGAATTTGAGCCTATCTCCATATCCACTTTTAATGACATTGTTTCTAAGTTGAAGCCTACATCTGCTCCTCAAGACATTATTCCGACACCTCTGTTAAGGCAAATCATCGAAACGGTCGGTCCATATATAGTTTCTATAATAAATAAAAGCTTACTTTCAGGGATCGTCCCAGAGTACTGTAAACAAGCTGTTGTTCAGCCCTGGTTGAAAAAAAGAAAATCTGGATAAGAGCATTCTTTGCAACTATAGACCAATTTCTAAACTTCCATTTCTGGCCAAGATTTTAGAGAAAAGTATTCTTATTCAACTGGAGTCATGCTTTGATGAAAATGATATTTGTGAAGTATGTCAGGTTTAAGAAACACCATAGCACGGAAACAGTATTATTAAAGTTTTATTTAAAAAAATGTTTGGCAACCGATCAAGGGAATATGACTGCACTTTTGCTTTTAGACCTCACAGCAGCGTTTGACACAGTTGGACCATCATTTTCTAATTTCCCGACTTGAAACATGTGCTGGCATCTCTGGAAATGCCTTAAATTGATTTAAATACTATCTGTTAAATAGAAGTTTCTCTGTTTGTATGGGTGAGTGCACAACAGTTTCATCACCTTTATCATGTGGTATTCCTCAAGGGTCTGTGTTTGCACTGCTTCTCTTCTCTCTCTATATGCTCCCATTAGGTTTGATTCTGCATAAATACAGTGTGTCCTTCCACTGCTATGCAGACAATACACAATTGAATGTACCATTTAAGTCAAATGACTCCACTGCCATGGAAAGATTGTTGGCCTGTCTTAATGATGTCAAGGCATGGATGTCTATACATTTTTTGAGCCTAAATGAATCGAAAACGGAATTGATTCTCTTTGGTCCCTCTGAACTTGATAACGCAGTTCAAATTAAGCTGGGTCCCCTGAGCCCCTTTAGGAAACATCATGTAAACAATTTGGGGATGATTTGCGATAGAGCACTTAAATTTGACAAGCAGATAAATGAAATCGTCAGAAAGAGTTTTTTTCAAGCTGAGGATGATCTCTAAGATTAAGCCTTTTTTTATCCCAGAAAGATTTGGAAAATCTTAAATGTACTTGCAATTTCTGAGTGAAAATTGTTTTGACACCAATTTTTATTTAGTGAATTTAGTTTGTTTACGTATTTTTACTGGTGGCAGCAATTTTGTAACTGGCTTCCTTTCAATTCAGTAGCATTCAGCCCAGCTAACAGTGAATGTTCTCATAATTTTGGGTAACGCTCTGTCAAGGTACTCTCAAAAGTTACGAACAAACCAGGGGGGTGCTACGGGGGTGCTATAGGGTGTAATCAATAGCACCCTCAGTAAAAGCTGTAATAATGCCATTTCATTGCAGATTTGGCAAACAATCCAGTGCGTTATGGTTCGCGGTCTGGAGATTGGTTTCTGTTTCAACATGTTTGTGCAGCGTTGAGCAATGTAGCCAATCACAGACATACAGTATCTGTTGATTTATTAAATGCAACAGCCAATCAGAGACGTTTAAGTTAGAATCCACCCACCGCTCAAATCACCACATTTTTTATTCAGGTGTAGCATCCAGCATGAATCATCTTATTATTACAAAGTTTAGACATGATGTAAATAAGAGATTTGTTGTGCAGTGTGAACTTCATCGGTTATAAGGCAACTTTGTGAGATCGCGATGAACTAAGATGAGTGACAGCTTTTTAGTGATTATGAAGATAGCACTCTTTGCGCCATAGCAATAAATGACATATATAAGTAATAAATTATATTAGCACCCTCACTAATTTAAGAAGCACCCTCAGTGATTTGATTCTGGAGCCGGGCCTGGAACAAACATTATTCCAGTAACACTATTAGAATGTTAGTTCAAAGTTATGTGGTCTTTAATAATGTTCTTAAAACATGAGCTCAACAACATTATTTATGCATCATTCATGGAATGTTTTTTCCCCTGAAACATTTTTAAAACATTTGAAAAACTAGATGCTTTGGATATTCAGAGAACAGTATGGAAAACAGTGTTTTTATAACTTATTAGGAGCGTTAGCAAAGCATTTTTAGAACAAATTTCTGTTAGCTGGGAATGTTGATATGCAATTTGAATTGGAATGACAGGAAGAGGAATTCAACAAAGTCAACATCTGCTAGATTTCATGAAGGTAATATGAGTGGCATGTTTTTGACTCTGAAATGCTGGATTCAGGTCTCAGTTTTGAGAATTGATAAAAAAGTCTTAGAGCAGTTTTAAGCACTTCTAAACAGACGTGAGACATTTTAAAAATCTTTATGAGCAGTTATTAACCATTTACACTATTACACTACAGTCATGAAACCATGATTTGCTACCTGCTAGTCAAAGGCAGGTGATATTGGGAGGAAATAATGGTGTGGAAAGTGATAGTGATATTGATATTACGTTTCTGAGCAGCAGATAATCTCACTAGTATTTTAGTTTTTTCTAGAAGAGAAAGATTGTAAATTGCTTATAAAAGTTTCCTTAGTGTAAATTTAGGGTTACACTTTAGTTTAGGGTCCAGTTCTCACTATTAAAAATAATTGCTTATTCACATGCATATTACAAGCATATTGGCTATTTATTAATACTTATGAAGCACATATTAATGCCTTATTCTGCATGAACATATTTTAGATTGCTTAATCCAACCACATACATAAGCACTTAGCAACTACCTTACTAACTATTAACCAGTAGTAATTAGTCATAGTTAGTTAATAGTGATAATTGGTCCCCAAACTAAAGTGTGACCAAATTAGGTACATTTGCTACAAATATGCTGTAAATATAACATTTTGAGAACCACTGCTTTAAGTGTTTCTCTATTTTTGTAGCTTTATGAAATCAAGATGCAAACGTATACAGACAAAGTGTAGTTTACTGAACATTAGATGGAATTACCACATAAAATAGCTAAAGTTTGGCAGTAATCCACAGCTCACAAAGAGAAGCGTGTTGTAAATGATAAGCACTGAGTAGACAAATGAGAACTGACATAAGCTGACATTATGTATCATGCAGCAGTTATTTGAGAGAAGGATCAAAGCATTCTGCTGCAGCAGGCCATCTCATTATCTGTGCTTTCTGTTGCTCGGGGTGACACTAATTTATTAAACTTGTTTGTGTGTGCATGTTAGGAAGGAGGTGTGTGTATATTTAAACTATAACTTGTGTCACATTCTGTGTGTGTTTGGTATGTAGGATGTATTTTTGAGCTTGTTTTTTATCCTTTTTCTGGATAATGAGGTCTGTGTTTATTTTTTATATTTTAGACAAGTGTGATTTTTTTCTATAGGTTATTTATTTTCTGTTCAGATTATCTAACACAACCCGAAATGTCTTCAGCTTTCTTTAAGACTTTTTAAACAAAACATGTTTAAAACAAGTTTCTTTTTAACCACAGTACCTATTCATGGTCTGTCAGTTTATCATCCAAAACTGATTTGCTTAATTTAAGCAGGAATAAATGGAGAACTAGAAGTTCCTATTAAAATGAAATGAACAAAGAGTCAATAATCAGTATATTAATTAAAACATTTTTTAAAAAATAAACCTTTGAAATTGCCTCAAAAGTTCTTGTGATGTCAAAATCACATTGAAAATGGCCAATCATTTACTGTATTTTAAAATATAAAATATATTTAAAAAAGAAATATAATAATAGAACATTGTTAAAATGTTTATATTATAAAATCATCAAATATTATATAAAAAATATTTAACCTTTTTATGAGTTTATTTACTTAATTATAGATGTTTTGTCATGCTCTATTTTTTTCCATCAGTAAAAGGTTACATTTTTAAGTGACATTGATATCACTAGATTTTTTTTAAATAAATGTTATCTTATTCAGTAAATGCCAATTGTTTCATTTAATCTACAAATGAGTCTTGTGAAAGAGCCTTAATTTTTTAACACAGTAATATGTCAATGAGATGTATATCGGTGCATTAATGCAAAAAATATTAAACCGAATCTAGATCAAAACTGAACTGAACCAAAATAAAACAAATTATAAAAAAAAAAATTCTCAATGCAGCCCTACAAATAGCTTTTTTTATCCTTTTGCCAGTCAAGTTAAAAGATATCATTGAACAGTTCACTTCTGAGCGTAGCCAATGAACTTTGTCCTTTATTCCCATTTTCAAATGCTTTTTCGCTTTGAATCAAAGTTTGTAGTGTTGTGATTCATCTCAGAGCTGGTTGGTTTGGTTAATGACTTGGAACTCTTTATTAAAGTGTTTTTTGAAGTCTCTCTGGAGAAAATGAAAAATACTTCACCAAAAGCCAAGCAGCTGAAGCAGTAGGCGGTCACTATTGCGCTGTTGCTTTGATGAGTGTTTTTAGGTCTGATTCTCAGTCACCTTTGGTTTTAATGATGCAGTCTGCATCAGTCGTATCTCTTTTAACGATGAGCGTGTGTTTTCGGGCTGTTTTTATGGATTGGTATTGATTTCGTCCCTGTTGATGATATCACACTTGTTTATGCGCAGCTGCATGTGTTTGTGTGTGGGAGTGTTGGAACATGTTATAACATTACAAAATCTGCTCATCTGAGGGCTGAAACATTACACCTGCCATTTAACAGTAATTGACACTGACTAATCGTAATCCTGAAATTGAAAATGAAAATGTACAGATTAATTCCAAGCTTTAATTTGTGCTTGGGTAATGCAGATTTCATGCAAATATGCATAAAAATTTTTTATTTTATTTTATTATAATGTTTCCTTGTGCATGTGTGTATTACAGAATGTGTAAAGGGCTGAGATATGCTAGCAGTACTAGGTTAAGTATGTGGCTTTTATTTCAAAATGTTCAAACATTAGTCACTATGGTTTTGACAAGTCGTGTGGTTTTGAGAAAAGAACCTTCAGCATTTGATGCCTGTTGGTTTGATATCTAGCTTTCTAATGCAATACATGAAGTTCAAAAGTTTGAAATCATCAATATTTTTTAATGTTTTTTCTATTTGAGTCTCTTCTGCTCACCTAAGCTGTATTTATTTAATCAAAAATACAATAAAAGCAGTAATATTGTGAAATATCATTACAATTTAAAATAACTGTTTTCTATTTGAATATATTTTAAAATGAAATGTATTCCTGTGACGCAATGCTGAATTTTCAGCATCATTAATTCAGTCTTCTTCAGTGTCACATGATCCTTCACAAATCATTCTAATATGCTGATTTGATGCTTAATTGTTATCAATTATTATTAGTGTCTTTGATTGACTTAATTATTATCATCTTATTATCAGTGTTTGTGATGAGTAGAAAGTTCAAAAGAACAGTATTTATTTGAAATAGAGTTCCTCTTCAGGAACTCGAGCTGCGTCGACAAACGCTAGGGGAACGCCTTCCGCGATCCACGCTCTGAATCGTATGTGAAATCAGTCCAATAGCTGAACGGGACGTCACGGCGGATGACGTCATGACCAGGAAGCTATAAAAGCACGTGCGGCGGAGCCCGCGTCAGCTTTCTGTCATTCAGCGAAGCGCTCTGTGTGTGTCAGTCATATTTATTGTTGTCTGTCTATTTTCGGTAAAAGTCTTATAAGCAGCTATGTCTAAAGCCCACGCTAAGACAAAGCATGCAAAGGGGTGCATATCCTCTGCTGAAAAAAATTTTAATTTCTTGAAAAAAAATATAATGTATCTCAGTTTCCACAAAAATATTATGTAGCAAAATGGTTTTCAGCATGCATTATAATAAGAAATGTTTCTTGAGCAGCAAATCAGCATTTTAACGTGATTTCTGAAGGATCATGTGGCACTGAAGACTGGAGTAATGATGTTGAAAATTCATCTTTGCATCACAGGAATAAACTACTTTTTAAAATATATTAAAAAAGAAAAGAGTTATTTGAAATTGTAATAATATTTCACAACATTACTGTTTTTACTGTATTTTTAATTAAATAAATGCAGCCTTGGTGAGCAGAAGAGTCTTCTTTCTAAACATTTAAAAATCTTAATTTTAAACCTAAATTTCTTAATTTTGATCAGTAGTATATATTTCGAATGTTAAATAATTTTCTAAATACTTTTTGAATACTAAATACTTAGCACTTTTCGTGTATATTTTTGTTCACAATAGAGAGATACAGCAACACATTACATCACAAATATATTTGTTTGTGACTAAGAAAAGGCTGTGCAGATAAGATAAGACTACTGGGGTACCTCAGGGCTCAGTTCTTGGACCACTTCTCTTCTCTGTCTGCATGGCATCATTAGGTTCTGTCATTCAGAAACATGGCTTTTCATACCACTGCTATGCTGATGACACTCAACTCTACCTCTCATTCCATCCGATGATAGCTGCTCGCATCTCAGCTTGTCTAACAGACATTTCTTGTTGATGAAGGACCATCACCTTCAACTTGCCAAGACAGAACTGCTTGTGGTTCCAGCAAACCCATCGTTTCATCACAATTTCACCATCCAGTTAGGCACTTCAACCATAACTCCTTCAAAAACAGCCAGAAACCTTGGAGCTATGATTGATGATCAGCTAATTTTCTCAGACCACATTGCTAAAACTGTCCGGTCCAGCAGATTTGCTATATTCAACATCAAGAAGATCAGGCCCTTTCTTTTGAAACATCCTTCACAACTCCTTGTTCAAGCTCTTGTTCTGTCCAGGCTGGACTATTGCAATGCTCTCTTGGCAGGTCTTCTAGACAGTTCTATCAAACCTTTGCAATTAATCCAGAACACGGCAGCAAGATTAATTTTTAATGAGCCAAAAAGAATGCATGTCACACCTCTGTTTATCAATTTGCACTGGCTGGTGGTTAATCAAACCACCACTGGCTCTGTACCCCTTTACCTAAATTCATTACTTCAGACTTATGTGCCCTCTAGAAGCTTGCGTTCTGCAAGTGAACGTTGCTTTATTGTGCCATCCCAAAGAAGCACAAAATCTCTTTTACAGACTTTTAAATTACAGTAAATGTTCCCTCCTGGTGGAATGACCTGCCCAACTCAATCCGAGCAGCTGAATCCTTAGCCATCTTCAAGAATCGGCTAAAAACACATCTCTTCCATCTTTATTTGACCCTCTAACTCTAGCACTCTCTATTCTAATTCTATTCTTTAAAAAAAAAAAACACTTGTCCCTTTTAGACTTGCACTCTATTCATTTGCTGTTGTTTTCTTAAAAAAAAAAAAGCTAACACTTGCGTTCAAATCTTTTTGTATTCTATCTGTTTTCTTTTCATTTATTATACAATTAACAAAAGCAAAAAAGACCTCTAACACTAGCTTGCTCTGTTCTTTTTCTATTCTTTCGTTTTTCTTTTTATTTATTATATTATTAAAAAAAAAAGCTACGTGTACTGCATTAAGCTGAGACTTGTTATAGCACTTGTATATCATTGCTCTTTTGTTGATTTTGATTGCTTCCATTGTCCTCATTTGTAAGTCGCTTTGGATAAAAGCGTCTGCTAAATGACTAAATAATAAATAAATAAATAATAAGATATTTTGTGTGAGTGCTTTCTTGGAAAGACAGTGTGTGTTTTTCTCAGTCTCATCCTCTTAACAACCCTTGTCTCCTGTCACGCAGGAGGTGTCAAATTCATCAGCGATGAGTGTGGTGAGCAGCAGCGGAGGTCGACAAGTCTCGCAGCAGGTCTTCCTCCAGGATGAAAGGGTACAGACATTTCCGACAGCCCTGCTACTAATAACTCTCCATTTCACAAAAACGTCAGACACCAACAGTAGTGGATCTCGCCAACAGGAGCTACACTGACAATCACACGGCTCTTAATTTACAGTCTCTATAGTGTCTCATTTCTGTTTACTATCTGCTGTGAAATGTCACTGCAACTGATCAGTTTTCAATAATGTGAAAATGTCATTTAGAAGCTGGAGGTTTTAGCGTCATCATCTCCACATAAACACTTGCATTTACATTAATTCATTTGGTGGGTGCTTTTATCCTAATTGACTTGCATTGCATTTAACGTATATATTTTATATATAACATATATATTTTATCAGTTTATGCACTGCCTGAGAATCAAACCCATAACTTTGCCCTCCTTATAATAATCTCATGGTAAAATATGCTAAAAGTGATTAGAAATGAAGACAAGGGGAATAAATAAAGGTTTGAAGTAACCCTGCGAAAATAGACGTGAGAGTATAGTTCAGCAGAATAATTCATGGAATATAAAACACTAAAACCCTGAAACATTGCATTTGATAATATTAAAAGTGCTTCAAAGGCTCTTGTCATGTCGAAGTCGCATTAAAAAAAATCATGATCATATGTTGTATTTTAAAATATAAAAATATAATAAATTTATAAAAATATTTATCACAAATATTTTACCTTTTTATATGTGGCTCATCTGATTAGAATTTAGAGTTTGAAATATATATATTTTTTTAACCCAAGTGTAGCATAATGTAGTTGTTTTTGCACTAATGATTTTATCTTTTGGTTTGCATCCATGAACTTTCAAATAAAATGTTTCATTTGAAAAATGTCATTCAATAGATCATCCAAAAATATGCATAACCACATGGCTATTTAATATATAATCCATTGTGTTTATTTACTGAGCTGTAAATTGTCATGCGCTACTTTTATCCATGAGTAAAATGCATTTTTCAGTTGTTGTTTTTTTAATTGACCTTAACATTACAAGATCAATTAAGAAACCAGGTGTATTATTTATTTTCTAGTTTATTTTTGCATTTCTGTAAATGACAGCATTTTTGCATTTAATCCGATAATGTAAGTCATGTGAAAAAACCTTGATTTCTTTAACTCGGTGTATGTGAGAGACACTCTTACAGGGATACCTTACTGCCCACATTTCCATGTTGAGAGTTTTATTTATAGTATTATAAACTCAGCTGCTAAAGCAACACCACATTCAGTTGTTTGACTCCCTAGGAATTAATGCACATACTTGTGAAACACAATGCTTATGAAAACATCTGCATGTTAGAACTGTTCATTTAGATCCTTTGACATTCACTCCCTTTCATTATTGCATATGACTAAATTGGAAGTTGTTGTATTTATTTTGCCATATTACAGGCTGCACGTGATCAAATCGCTCATAACCGGGAGGTTATTTCCGGTTATGAGAATCATCACAATGAAACGGGTAAGTTTACCAGCAGTAATTTATAGATAATAAGTTCTGTATCACACAATGACTCATTCCTTGGTTTACAGTGCATTTTACAGGCTCGCAAGATGTATTTAATTTGAACCTTTGCTTCCAGAGGAGGAAGAGTACTATCCGAGGCTCTCGACTAAAGAACTGGCACAGCAATTTGAAAAGACTATTGAGGAGGCAGCCCCCAGCAAGAAAATGAAGGTAAGTGTTTTTTTTGCCAACATCTCTACTCTGACATATACATATGTATTATACTTTAATAGGATTCAGTGCATAAAAAGACTCTGCTTACCATCTTTTTTTACATGTTTCCATGAGTCCCTCCACGTTCAACAGCATAGTTGTATTGAGCTTCATAAGACTTATGAAGAGAGCATGTGTTCATCTCTGTGTTCTGACGTTGTTATTGTAAATTCACTTTACATCTGATTTGAGTTGTTTTTGTGTCTTTATTGTGCATCTAAACGACAATGCATACCAGTGGTGGTTCTGACTACAAGTTTTGCTCTCAACACATTTTTTTGCTTGAGAAACCGGTTTACTTGAATATCAACACTGCATTAGATATTCACGCTTGTTTTTATAGACTGTGTCTTTAATATGAGTGTAATTAGTTTTTGTTCATGTATGAACACATTAAAAATGTAATGAAAATACACTGCATTAAAGAAACAGTCTATAAAAACTTGTCTTACTGTCTAAAGCAGTTTTGCTTCTCAAGTAAGTTTTCTTGCTTTAGAGATTTTTACATATTTTACTTGGAAAATGTCAAAAAGACTAAATTAACTCATTAAAAAGACATTTTTGCAGTGTGCTGTAATTTTCAAGTGTAGTACATGATATTGATGGTTTTTGGGAAGTGTGTCTAATATATTCATGAAGCTGTTTTTTAAAATATAACAATGCATTGGGTTAGAAAAACCATTCATTTAGTAAATGGATAACACTTTCAAATGCAGAGGGCACACATAGTGCTGCGGCTGAGCAGTTACAAAAATCAGATAACTTTTTCTTGTAATTGTGTAAGGTGGTGCTCTTTATATATTTTTATGACACTCAAGCAGAACCTTTTTAAATGCTTTTTGTTGGTCTTTTTTGAATGCACAATAAGGACACAAAAATACTGGAAAGGCCTTTAAAATAATTTGCCCAGATTTGGACATTCATGATCCAGCTGAAGTATAAGCCATTTCAGAGCTCCACTGAATTATCTTCATTATTCTCTCTCTAAAAAAGATTGAACATGACAAAAGCCGTTCACAGCTGCCATCAGATGTGAACGTGTCCCATCAAACTGTGAAGAGTGAAATATCAGCTACTCTGAACAGTGTTGCCGCAGACAAAGTGGAAGAAGGTGAACTGAGTTATGAGTTTACTTTTGATGATGATGATGACGACGACGATGATGATCTGGAATATCTGCCACCGCCCCCACCGGACCTACTGGAGGAACCTTCAGACATTGCGGAAAACTTTCCTGAACCTCCAGTGAAACACACAGTGAACAGACAGCAATACTACAGACAGAGGGAGCTATTAGAGCTGAAACGTCTCTGCAAACACATTCACCCTGATGTCAGGAAAGACCTGGAAAGAGATTTTTATGATGACGAGGACATTGAAGAAGTAGGAGAAGTTCAAGAGGCAGCATATCAGTTTGAACACACCGGCAGCAATTCAAACGGAAGCCCGGATCGCGAATATTTGGAGTGGGACGAGATTCTGAGTGGCGAAGTACAGTCCATGCGCTGGATGTTTGAGAACAAACCCTTGGACTGCATTAAGGATGATTCGGATAACGAAGAGGATGGCAAAAAGATCATTCAGCAGGAAATCATTCCTGGAGGTGATGTTAAGAACAGGGCTTTGATGTTTGAGACGCAGCCCATGGATACACTAGGATTGCAACGTGAGAACTACCTTGTGAATGAAGTGGGGAAAAGAGATGTGCAGGCGGCCGCCTGGTTGTTTGAGACAAAGCCAATGGATACGTTAAATAAAATTCACACTGATGATGAGCAAACCAAAGAAGTCATCTTTACACAAGAAGCCACTGAAGGAGATGTGAAGTCTGTGAGGTACATGTTTGAAAACCAAGAAATGGACTCTCTGGGCGACACTGAAACCATGGATGAGAAGCAGCTGCTGAGCCTGAAGTCTGTACTGGAGGAGATCAAGTCAGAAGTGAAGAAAGTCATATGGATGTTTGAGACGCAGTGCATGTGTGTAATGAGGGAACACTCCGGTGAGATGATGTTGATTACTTCTGTCCGCCGAGAGGAGACGGAGAAAGGTGATGTCAAAACATCAAGATGGCTCTTCGAAACGCAGCCATTGAATGACATTGACATGGACCTTTCTCAAGTCAGGCTAATCTCCAGTGTATCCATGGAAGACAACCAGCTAGGTGATGCGAAAACGGGAAGGTGGCTGTTTGAGACAAAGAGGCTTGACTCCATAAATGCCCAATGGGAGAGAATGCAAAAACAGCAGAAAGAAGAGATTCTTGGGGCGGATGTACGTAAACACTGCATGGTGTTTGAGACGCAGCCTATGGACACGCTTAAAGACGATGCCAACTCCAGACCTGTTGCCTCAGAACAGATTATTGGAGGTAACGTTCGCTCTGTGAGACACTTGTTTGAAAACGCTCCACCGGATGAACTCAAAGAGCTTCCAGAAGTGGGAAAACTAAATAAAAAAGTAGTCTTTGAAGAAGGAAGAGGTGATGTGAGACACCAGAAATGGATGTTTGAGAATAAACCTCTGGAGAACATTAAAGATGAGGATGATGAGGTAAGCCGACTTAAGAAAACCATAGCATCTGATGAAGAAAGAGGCGATGTAAGACATCAAAAATGGCTGTTTGAGAACCAACATTTGGACGACATTCAAGAGGAAAAGAGAGAGTTTGTGAAGACAGTTGATTCAGAACAAATAGATAGAAGTTACAAGGGTGAAGTCCGCAGAAATTGTAGGGTGTTTGAGACGCAACCGATGGATATGTTAAAGGATGATTCCAATGCCAGGCCAGTAAGTGCAGAAGAAATTCTAGGAGGTGACGTTCAGTCTGCCAGACACTTTTTTGAGACTGCTCCAAAAGATGAGATGAAAGAGCTTGCAGAGGTGGGGAAGCTCAAAAGAATGATGACATCTGAGGAGAAAGGAGACGTTCGACACCAGAAGTGGCTGTTTGAGAGCCAGCCACTGGAGCATATCAGAGAGGAGAGAAAGGAAATAACAAGAACGGTGAATCTGGAGGATATAGAAAATGTGGATGTGAGCAACTACAAGCAAATTTTTGAAACATATGATTTAAGCCAATATGACGAAAGTCAGAAGATTCAAGTTGAGGGTGTCACCACTGGCTCTGTTAGATCAAATAAAAGTCTATTTGAGTCCATGCCATTATACGCACTGCAAGACAGCTCTGGGCATTATCACGAGGTCAGAACCGTACGGCGGGAGGAAATCGTCAAAGGAGACGTCAGAAGCTGCCAGTGGATGTTTGAAACTCGCCCTATTGACCAATTCGACGAGAGCATCACAAAATTCCAAATCATAAAGGGCATAACACAACAAGAGATCGAATCTGGAGATGTCAAGATGGCCAAATGGCTCTTTGAAACCCAGCCTCTTGATGCTATTAAGTATTTTAGCAATATTGAAGATGAGGAGTGTGTTACTAGGGAGACAGCAGAAATAGTCAAAGGTGATGTTAAAACCTGTAAGTGGCTTTTTGAAACCAAACCTGTAGACATGCTTTATGAAAGGGAAGAACTTAAGAGTACAAAAGATTCTGGTGAAGTTCAAAAAGGTGATGTGAAAACATGCACTTGGCTTTTTGAAACTCAAACTCTTGATGCCATACAGAATAACTCAGAGACGGTGTTGCAAACTCGCACTGTGAAAAAAGAGGACATTCACGGAAAAAATGTCCGCATGGCACGTTTCCTGTTTGAGACAGAGAACCTGGAGAACATAAGTGGAGGACAGCGAGAAGATTTTAAGAGTGTTACTGAGATAGACATACAATCCGGGGATGTGTCTCGGATGAAATACATATTCGAGACACAATCTTCCGACGTTATGAGCTCAACCTCTGAGGATTTCATGAGACAGCTGAGGAGTGCTCAAGCTGAGGATATTCAGAAAGGAAATGTTGGAAACTGCAAATGGTTATTTGAAAACCAACCCATAGATGAAATTGCAGAGACCCCCGGCGAGCTAAAAGGAGCTTGTACGGTACAAGACGTTCAGGGAGGCAATGTTGATAAAGGCAGATTCATTTTTGAGACCTACACGTTAGATAAGATTCAAGATGTGTCATCTGAGGCCGAAATGAGAAAGCTGCAGAAAGTCATCAGAGAGGATGAAGAGAAAGGAGATGTGAAATCGTACGCCATGATGTTTGAGACTCAGCCTCTCTATGCCATCCAAGACAAAGAAGGCCATTATCATGAAGTGACCACACTTACAAAAGAAGAAATACATAGAGGTGATGTAGTAGGAGCCCGTTGGCTGTTTGAAACAAAGCCTCTGGACTCAATTAGAGAGACAGATGAGGTATATCTTTTAAAAGCCATTACAGAGGAAGATATCCAAAAAGGTGATGTCAGCTCAGCAAGATGGAGGTTTGAAACCCAGCCCCTTGATAAGATTGCAGAAGATGCCAAAATATCAATCAAAACAGTCGAGGACATTCAGGGAGGCGATGTAAAGACAAACAAGCAGCGTTTTGAATCCGATGCATTGTCTCAAACGTTGGTGCGTACTGTCAGTATGAGTGAGATTCATAAAGGGGATGTTAGGACAGCAAAATGGATGTTTGAAACTCACACAATTGATCAGATACATGCTGAAAAGTCAGAAGATGAGATGAAAACTGTTGTTATGGAGGAACAGCTGAAGGGGGATGTCAAACAGTCTGTATGGCTATTTGAGAAGAATCATCTTGATCATATTAACGAAAGTGACGAAAGTAAAAAGGTCATTTGTGAAGAAATCCACAAGGCAGATGTCAAAACCACAACGTGGCTTTTTGAAACAACGCCGTTCACTGAATTTAATGAGAGCAGCTTGGAGAAGACAGAAATCATTGGTAAAAGTGTTAAAGCCACCCTCGACGAACTGTTCACCCAAAGAATGGTAGACAACAAAGGTATCATCATAGAGGCCGATGAAATTGGAGACGTTCGCATGGCTAAGTACAACCTCATGAATAAAGAAGCTCCCCAGATCCAAAGAGAAGAAGCCATTAATGGAGATCTGCAAAACATCATGATGAACCTCCTCAACAGACAGGAGAAAACCGAGAGGGGAATCGTTATAAATGCAGAGGAGAGGGGAGACATCAGCGGCACCGTACATCAGCTGCTCCAAGAGCACAGCAGCACTTCTGTGGAGAAAGAGGAGATAATAAGAGGTGACATTCAGGAAGCCATAAACAACCTGCTAAAAGAGGAGAGCACTGGCAAACGGGGCATTCTCATTCAAGAAGACGAAAAGGGAGATGTTCGTATGACGATCTACTCTTTACTCAATTCTCCTGAGGAACCAAGCACTCAGAATGAAAATATAGTCGGAGGTAATGTGAAAGGGTGCCTTGAGAGACTTTGCAATCCAGACACAGAGGAGATTGTGAGAATTAAAGTGGATGAAGCAGAGAGGGGAAAGGTGAGCTTTTATTCTACATGTATTGAGTCGGGTGCACTGGATTACCTCAAAAAGCTGCAGGTAGAGCCAGATGAGGCTGACCCTGGTAAAATTGAAAAAGAGGAAATCATCAGTGGTGATATTAAGGGAACGAAACTCAGCCTGACACGTAATCAAGCTCAAATCGGTCGTCTGGTGGACAGGGAAGATATAGTCCCAGGAGATGTTCATAACACAGTTAAGGTTTTCATGACCGAGCTTCCAGTCTCATTTGAACATTTACAGAGAGAAGAAATTGTGAGAGGAGACCTGCAAGCGGCGATGAATTCTCTGACGCAATCTGTAAACCAGATGGTTGTTTTGGAAAAAGAAGAAGTCATCCGAGCTGATTTACCTACAACCCTAAGGTCTCTAGAGGAGGCCCAAAATCAGCCCAGAGAGATGGAAAAGCCCGAAATAATTCCTGGTAACATCAAAGGAGTGCTGAAATCGCTAAAAGACTCGGCTTCCACCAAGGTGGAAATTGTCCTAGAAGACTTGGTGCCAGGTGACATCAAAGGTACGTTGAAATCGCTGGAGGAGGCCAAACATGCAGTGAGAGAGGTGGAGAAGGAGGTGATTGTAAAGGGTGACATTCACACGGCAATACAGAGTCTACAAGAAGCGTCAAATGAGAGAAAGGTTTGCCAGCAGGAGATTGGTGTCCAGGGAGATGTGAAAGGCAAGATTCAGCTCTTACTTGAGCCTCCTCCATCTCCCAGAATGCAGCGCAGGGCGAGCACAGAGGGTGACGTGAAGCTTTCCATAAAATCACTCTATGACACCCAAGAGCAAGTGCTATCAGAGAAAGAAGAAGTGATAAAAGGAAATGTTAAGGGCACAATAAAATCCTTAATGGAAACAGCACAGAGAGCTAGCCCAACGATTCCCAGAAGGCAGCCGATAAGAAAGGTCAAAGTTCCTGCCAAGACCCCATCTCCATCAGTGAAAGGCATCCCGGCACAGAAGCCCACCCCTGCAGTTAAAAACCTTGATATGAGCAGTGAATCAAAGAGAAGCGCTCACAAGCAAACAATGCAAAACAAATACGCATCTCAAGAGAGCACTGCAATCACCACTCACACCACAGCATGCAGTCAGGAGACAAAGACCACAGTGCTGGAGCACAAAACAATTGTTCAAACACACGGCATCAAAACATTGAAGACCGACTTCCGTAACTTGAAAAAAAGGGGCTGTAAGGGGTTGATCATACTGGATAAAAGAAAACAGCAGGAAATCCATATGCCACCTCCACCACCTGACCCCGAGCCCCCTCTGCCACCCCCTCCGGATTATGATAGCATCTCCTTCCCCACTCCTCCTCCGTGCATTAGGGGTGATCATGATCTTCCCCCTCCCCCTACTCCTCCTCCTCCATGTGATCCAGCCAAGACAGAACTTGAGCATTTACCTCCTCCACCAACCCCACCACCTCCTCCTCTTGCCACGGCTGAGCTAGACCTCCTCCCTCCACCTCCCACAGAACAGGAGCTAGACCTCTTTCCACTGCCCAACATAACACCATCCAAACCCACTAAAATGACTGTCAAACCCGTCAAAGCACCAACATTGTGCAAAGTACCCAAGCTTGAGCCAGTGATTTCATTTGAGCAAATGGATGTGCAGGCTACACGAGAGACCAAGAGTAGAAAAAATGTCATCATCCAATCCACCGTGATATCCTCTGAAATTCAGTCTGTATTCACAAAACAGCCACCGGAGTCTCCACGGCCTCCCAAGAAAGTTTTCGCCCCCTTGACGCTCACCCCACCCACCTCTCCTTCTCCGCCGTCCAAATCCCCAGTAAGCAAATTCAAAACCCAATTAATACAAGCCGAACAGAAGTACAGACAGCAGAGGGAGGAAAGCTGCACGCCGTCACCGCCGCGCTCCCCAGCCTTTGAAATCTGCATGCACGAGTCAGTCAGTGCAGCCCTTGAAATGCTTTCTTCAGAGAGCACAGGCACGGTGCAATCAGAGGCAAGCATATCAATTGATTTCACTCAAGAGAGAGCTCAAAAGAGTGTGACCAAATCCGAATCAGCCACAGACTCATATGATTCATCCAAGCACACATCTCTCTCAAACGCTCCCCTAAGCAAGGCTTTGATCGCTGCCACAAATGAGAAATCTCCTCCAGAATCTCCTGTTATTTCCGCAGTTAAACAGAACCTTATCTCTAATCAGTCATCGCAGGGCTCTTCGGGTCAGCAGCAGACCACCTCCACTTCAGCTAAAAAGAAAAAGAAGAGATCCGTGACGACCAATATACAACAGGTGACGAAGACGGTTATTACAAACACAACCAAAGAAGAAATAAAGGCCTCTGTCAAAACGGACGAACCTCAAAGTGTCTCTAAAAATGAATCTGAGAATGTTGGAAAAGATGTAATGTGCAGCATATCTGAGGACAAAACAAAAGAGGAAAGCTCTCAGAAGAAAAATAAAGAAAGAAACTCCCCTGATCGCTCCCTACCAATCAAAGAGAGTCAAATTAAGGATGCTGAGCAGAAGCCCCAAAAGGTCGACAGTCAAAAGGCTAAGAAAGTTAATAAGAGCGCTAAACTGGAAAGCAAGGAGAAAACCACAGCGGAGCAGGAGAATGTTCAGGTGAAAGAAAGCAGAGAAAAAAGCTCCACAGAAGTGGAGAAAGAGACCAAAGAGAAACCTGTAGAGGGGCCCCCTGCCACTCCGAAAAAGAAAAGGAGGAGCAAGAGTAAGAAAGACAGAGAAGCCGCTCAAAGCAACAATGCCGCATCCATCTTACCCACAGAGGCCACGCCTGCTGAGCCTAAGTGGCCAGTCCTGACATCTGATGAAAAGCAAGAAGAAATCACCGTTGTGCAAACACAGCATACCATTCAAACGGGACACACTGAGGTTTACAAGGAGGTCATCAAAACTGAAAGTACAGTCCAACAGCAGAGTTTCCAGGAGGAGGGCATGACTGTAAAACTTCAAAAGCAGGCCAGTGGAAGCCAGCAGATTCCTGAGGAATCAAAAGATGAAAGCAGAAATGTTCCAACAAAAATGACAGGCAAATCTGCACAAAAGGAACCTGCAGAGTCCTCAGCGGAGAGCGCCGGCACATCTCTAAGACAAGCCGAAGCGCAGATGATGTTGTCTCGTATCTCAGAATTACAGGGGGTTGCAGGAAAAATGGACACTAAGTCTGTGAAGACGCTGCTCAATGAAATGCCCGCCTGGCTTCTGGGGCCAGAGGAGAAGAGTGATTTGGAAGGGGCAGCTGCCGAACACAACGAACAGAAGCTCAAAGAAATTCTCGCTTATGTTAAAAACCTTGTTCAAGCTAAGCTAATGCACTTTGACGGCGCTATCGAAAAGCATGAATGTGAGGCCACCTCTGAAAAATTTGTCTCTAGTGGAGCCATACAAAGAATTTCGAAAATTTCCTTTGGTTCTACAAAGTGTGAAACACAGAAGGTGGTCAAAGAGGAGACGAAGACAACGCGCAAGAGTCGAAAGCAACAGATGAGCAGCGTTACAACTCTTGACCCCAGATCTCCATCTCCATTGTTACGGCTGCGCTCTCCCTCACCTACGTTCATCACCATCGAGTCCACAAGGAGAACTGACTCGCCACAGAGGGCAGCACCTACGCCTTCCCCAATGCCACCGACGCCCCCTCCACGCAAGTCTGAGACGCTAAGCTCTCGCTTAAGCAGGGAATCCCCTTCACCCTCCTCGAGCCGGGCAGATAGTCTGACGCGGCTCAGAAATGCCACAGCTACGCTCTCTCGCGGTGCATCGCCGGATCCGGGGCCTCACCTAGTGCCGGCCCCTGGAAAGAAGTCCGAAATTGTGGAATCTCCTGCCATGTTCCAACGGCAGATCAAAATTGATTCTAAACCTGTTGAAGAGGAGACTCTTGGGTCTTCTGAAACACAGGTGGTGACCGTTGAAGTGAATATCGCTAACATAAGTGGAGATGCCATTATTATTCCAGAGCGTTTATGCCCCAACACCGAGACTGAAAGTGCAGTGAAAGAGAATGAAAATTTCTCTAAGGATGACCTGTCTGGACAAGCCAAAACAATTGAGACGTCACAAGGGAAAGTTGGTATTAGAAAAGACCCAATTGACAATACAGAGAAGCCTGGCAGGGAAACTGACGACCTGCCACTTGATACGGAGAAGAAAGCAAGACAACAAGAGGATATGGCTGCTTTCAACATCAAGGATATTAAAAATGTTTTTGAAATGAGTGAACAAAGTTCCCCCATCAAAGAGCTACAAAACAAACAGGAGGAACAGGAGTCAAGAGTGAGTGAAATTGCATCTGAAGGATCAAAGTCTGAGCTTCCTCCAGAGAGGGAACAATGTTCCCAGCTGAGCTCCCCTCCGCTTGTGAGCAGAGATGTGAAAGTAGACAAGTCTGTCGATCCAACAGGCTTTTCAGAGACAGAAACAGTCACTGAACATTATTCTTCTGTTGATGAGTTCAGCACTAAAATGATCGGATCAAGAAACACCACAACGGTTTCCACGCACTCTCAAAGCGTTACAACGCAACGGGTGCCTTTTTCCTATGCTGATGCTGTGAAGAAAAAGACGTCAGAGGTGGCGGTGTCACCTGAGGCCTCTGCAGAGGAACTGATGAAGAACTTCCATAAAACATGGACAGAAAGTGAGAGTGTGTTCAAAAGCTTAGGTGTCACAGGTGAGAGAGCCAAGCCACCTACTAGTGCATCAAACCGAGACTGCTGTGCCGGGTAAATATGCCTGCAGTGCATGATGGGAATGAAATTTAACAGCAAGCTACTGCAAAACTTCTGAGGTACATTACCGGGTCAAACTGTGTGTGCTTCTAACTTTTGTCTTTGTCGACAAGTCTACATTTAGATGAGTAAATGTGTATGTGAATGTGACAGTTATAAAACAAATGTGACTCATCGCAGTTATTTGCATGTTAATAGCTGAAAATGTTACTTGAGTTGAAAAGAGTTTCAAATTTAAGTTTCAAATTAAGTTTGAGTTTAAAGTTTTAAATAAATAAATGTATTTATTTATTTTTCTAATTTAGATTTAATTTTTTGAACACAATTTTATTTATACAATGTGACAAACAGGTTTCCTTTTTTAACGTTTACATTTTTTTTTTTTTTGGTATGCGACACATTTAATAATTCGTTCATGTATTTATTTATTTCAATTGTATTATTATTTTATAATTATTTATTTATTTATTTTGGAATACCACACGTGCGTTTGTTCATACTATCTGACACATATCACTGAACTAAGTGTCCTGGGAAATCACAGAGTCTGGGGAGCAGCCTACACTCTTTTTAGCCACTTAGAAATGCTCTCTGCCTACTCTCGCTCGCAGCACCATCAAAGAATAAAAAAAGACAGTTTATCAGCTTAGAATTTTAAATATCTCAATAGCACTGAGTGCTTTCTCCATAATTGCCATTCATCTCTGTCTGATTTGCATTTGAGAGTGCTACAATAATCAAATGTACTTTAAAAGCAAAATGTTTTAGGGATTGATACAGAAACCGACTGAAGGAAAACAAAGATTGAGTTTAAAAATTTGCCTCTGTGTGACCTCAGAAACAGCAGCTTGGCTTTGTGTGTGTGTGTTTGGTTGGTTTGTTTGTTTCTTTTTAGAGACTGCAAGTTTGCAGGATCATTACATTTCCCAAAATAACTCCACAAATTATAACCCAATTGTTATTCAGACTTCTATACACTCAACTGGGGAAAATAAATAAAAGGCTAGATTAAAAACAAATGGTAACCCAGCATTGGGTGCATATTGTACGTGCACATGTTTGGCTAGAGTGAAAAGAATATATTTTTTTAATGTAAACTACTAATTTTGATATGTCTGTGTCATTTTCATCTCCAAGTTTGTAAACGATTAATGCTTTAATGTATTATTGTGTCTGAACATGTCTTTCACTAATGCTGTTGTTAACGATCTTTTCAATAACCTTACATTGCAGTAGTGGATGTTGGATGTGATTTGCCTGCGTTGCTCAGATGGAGGACTGAGTGTTTGGCAAAGTGCTGCGTGGGAAAATTGATTGTGCACAAAACTGAATTGACTAAAACGTGAATATCTTTACCATCTTGCCAGATTCGAGTACCAAAGTCGGAGATGTGTGCAGTGTGCAAGAAGAGGGTTTACCCCACGGAAGGCCTGATAGCCGACAAAAAGAAGTTCCATAAATCCTGTTTTTTATGTGAGCACTGCAAAAACAAATTGAGGTATGATATAAAATATTGTAATATGATATTTTATAAGGAGTTTCACTCAAAAATTACAAATTTGCTGAAAATGTACTCATCCTCAGGCCATGCAAGATGTAGATGAATTTGTCTCTTCATCAGAACAGATTTGGAGAAATGTAGCATTACATCACTTGCTCACCAATGGATCCTCTGCAGTGAATGGGTGCCGTCAGAATGACAGCTGATAAAATCACAATAATCCACAAGTAATCCACACCACTCCAGTCCATCAATTAACATCTTGTGAAGTGAAAAGCTGCGTGTTTGTATAAAACAAACCCATTATTAAGAAGTTTTTATGTCTTGATGTTAACTTCAGGCCATTACTTATGGCTAAAACATGAGCGCATAATCAATAATAATGCTTCCTCCAGTGAAAATGTCCTTCACCTGTTGTCTTCTCACATCAAATGTATTTATTTAGAACTGTTTTCACTTGTAAACGGTGCTTGATCTGTGTATATTTGTCTTATGATTCAGACGGGACAACTTTTTCACTGAAGAAAACAATATTATGAATAGAGGACTCATATTTTAGTTTGAGGTTAAACGCGTCTTAATGATCAATTTGTTTCTTACAAACATGCAGCTTTTCACTTCATAAGACTTGATGGACTGGAGTCTCGTGGATTATTGTGATGTTTTTATCAGCTGTTTGTACTCTCATTCTGACGGCACCCATTCACTGCAGAGGATCCATTGGTGAGAAAGTGAAGAAGTACCCATGAAGAAGCTAGCAACCACATAGCAACAGTGCAACACCCTTGCATCGTTGTCAGCATCGAGTTTATAGTATATATGGTTGTGTTTAAAAAGAAGCATAAACAGACAATTTATCATATTTAGCATTAACATAAATATTCTGGTAGGTCTAACAATGTAAGTATCCCAACATAATAAATTCTAAAATGATTTTTTTTGCATAAAGTACCATTATTTGTAACTATGAGATAAAGTTTCCTGCATAAATCCATTCAAATGGAAAGCTTGCAGTGCAGTTCTCATTTACAAACTGTGAATGCAGACAGCTCTATATATTTTCTGTGACTTATGAATTATGAAACTCTGTTGTCTGACAGCCTTGGAAACTTTGTCTCTCTCCATGGACATTTATACTGCCAGCCACATTATAAACAACTCTTCAAGTCTAAAGGGAATTTCGAGGATGGATTTATACAAGGATCGCAAAGGGAATTACTGGGTGTCCGGGATGCAGGGAATACAGACCATGACGGATCGGATTGGAGATATTCACTTTCGCAAAGTAGCATGTGCTCACTCTCAGACGGGTTTGAAAAAGAAGCAAATAAACCTGATCAAAGCCCTAACAAAATTTCTGTAGTGTGGCCTCCACAAACAGCCTCTCCGAAAAATACGTTGTCTCTGGATCAGGATGTGAAATTAGTCAAACCGGTTTGGCCCCCAAAGAGCGAAACTTCAAAGTCTCCTAAGTACCAGCGTCGGAAAGCAACTCAGAGGAGCACACTTTAGGAGGAGTGCAACAACGCCTCGGGGCCGGTGGTGAAAGAGGAACGGGGAGAGCGAGGGAGACATCTCATCGATCAGCGACACACACAGCATGAAGTATTGTGGGAACTTTAGAAACACGAGGACACATCACGATGATGAAGAGCTTCGAATGCAGGGTGAAAATCGCACCGTCGGATGGGTGAGGAAAGGTGGAGAGAGAGACGGTGGAGGTGAAAAGGTAACAGGAAGTTGATAAGGATTTCGGGAAATGATAAATATGTTGTGTATATATAAAGTAGGCGCAGGTTCAGATGGTTTGTTTGTTATGTTGAAAGAAAGACTGAAAGAAAGTGAAATTATGAAGAGACATAGAAATCATTTAAGTTTACTCCATAAGCAAAAGATAGAAATATAAACTTAAATTTTGCATCAAGAAAATAAAGCCTATTTTTAATACCTCCCAATTCTCATTACAGTAATTCAGTAAATAAATAAATACATACATACATAAAATCTCATTTTCATTGCTGTAATGTGAAAAAGTAATATTAAAATTGAGAAATAATATTTGAAAAAAAGTATATATATATATATATATATATATATATATATATTGGAGGGG